>NC_028453.1:0-52088 GCF_000263155.2 Setaria italica | reverse complement strand
CAGTATTTTATAAAAAAAAAACTGTAAATGCACAAGGCTTCTTCCTCACATACGACTATACGAGTTCTTTGATCAACTTTTATTTCAATATATTTTCAATTTGGATTAGCTTGCAGACCTCGTTTGTGCCTCCTTGCTGCAGTCCATAATCGATTTTTGACAGCTAACCACATGAAGAACTTGATCTTCAAAGGTGCCCACGCCTTCCAAATTGCATTGGCTGCAGGAAAACCGTAGCTCCGAGGAATAAGAATCTATATGCTGATTTGGCCGAGTAAGTGCCTGTTGCTTCCCATTTCCATGAGACAATGTCCTCGACCCCCGACTGAAGGGCAATTGAATCGACAGAATGCCATAGCTGAAGATACTGAAGCAAGGCTTGTACTGTTGGCTGTCCGACAATATCAGAGACCCAGCATCTGTCCAGAAGTGCGTCAGCAACCGTTCGTGACTTTGGCCTTACCAACCTGCAGAGATCAGGTGCAATGTCGCATGGGGAAGCATCACCATTCCATATACTGATAGCTAGATGCATCTATCTTTCCAAAACAGCGCTAGGTTACCATCCCCTAAACGTATAGTGATTGACGCCTGAAACATCTGGCGAAGGAGGGGATCATCTGCAAACTGCACCTGCAGGTATTTCCATGGCCTGTTGGCGTCGGTTCGTTGGCTGGGGCTTCTCTGTCTCCTTTGCATGTCTCCATCCATATCTCTGCACACGTGGATGCCATCCGTTCACTTCTTGGGCCCTTTAATTTTTCCTCAGCCCACGATAACAGAAAACGGAGTCAGGAAACGGAGGGTTAGGGAGAATGGCCCCACGTGCGCTTGTTTCTTTGGCCCCACTAACGTAATTACGAGGGTTAGGGAGAATTAATGGAGGGAAAAGCCACCTAATTCTGAAGAAAATGGCGCCAATTACAGCGGGTGCAGTTTTTATCGGCCGCCAAGCTAACAACACTAAAAACACAAAAAGATAATTATCAGATTTGCATCTTCCTCATCTCCCACACAACAACAATGGCATCTCAGTCAAATCACATTACACCTATCAACGAAGACAACTACTTGGATCGGGCACCGCCATTACTTCCACAAGTACTAAGCATGGCCATGCCGCCGGTTGCAGGTACCACATCCTCGCCAAATTTCTGTCGGATCAACATTCCTTCTGGTCATACGGAAAGAATAGAGTTAGAAAATGTAAGTCATACTGTACCTATGTAAATATGTTTGCATATTCTGCATGATTTCTAACTTGGTACGTATGTAATCTCTACAAACCCGAGCAGGATTCTGGTAAATTTGATTTTGCTACTCGAGTAGAAAATTCTCTAGAAGACAGGATACCAAAGGTTGGTATGAAATTCTGCACTGAGGAAGAAGCCTATAAATTTTACAATGCTTACGCCAGATACAAGGGTTTCAGCATCCGAAGGAGTAGTTCACACAATGTTAAAAATACTACAACAATAAAGAACAGAACATTTTGTTGTTCTCGTGCAGGTATCAAATTAAATCTTTTTTATAATAGTTTCTTCATGGTTTGGGATAGAACATCAATTTAATCAAATTTTTTATTTATCAATAGGTATTCGGGGTCCTGATAAAAGAGAAGAAAATTCCAAGTACAGTAGGCCTGAGACACGATGCATGTGTCAAGCACGCATGAAGATAAGTCTCACGGATGGGTTGTACTACATCTATGAATTTGAGCCTGAGCATAACCATATTCTTGCTACTGCCATCCAAGCCCAGTACTTAAGATCTCAAAGGAGAATAACTACAGCACAGATTGTCAGTGTCGAAGCTGCTAAAGCGGTTGGGATTTCAAATAAAGCCACTTTTGATCTCATGGCAAAAGAAGCCGGTGGAAATGAGAATCTTGGATTTACGCGTGAAGATATGAAAAATAAATTATATTCAAAGAGATCAATGAAGGTAAAACAAGGAGACATGGGAGGAGTGTTGGAATATTTGGAGAAGAAAGCATCAGAAGATGGGAAGTTTTTCCATTCCTTTCAGGTTGACGATGATGACTTGATAACGAATATTTTTTGGGCTGATTCTAAAATGGTTTCAGACTATGAAATTTATGGTGATGTCGTTTGCTTTGACACAACATACAGAAAGCTAAATGATGGGCGTCCATTCGGTTTGCTAGTTGGAGTGAACAATCATAAGAAAACTACTATTTTTGGTGCTGCACTTTTGTATGACGAAACTGCTGAAAGTTTTGTGTGGCTTTTCAAAACCTTTTTAGCTGTTATGTCAGGCAAGAAGCCAAAGACCATTTTAACTGATGAAGATGCAGCAATGGCAAAAGCAATCAAGCTGGTGCTACCAGAGAGTCATCACAGGATTTGTATTTGGCATATGAACCAGAATGCATGCAAGCACCTTTCTGGAGTTGTGGAAGAATATAAGAAGTTCAATACAGATTTTCAAAACTGTATTTATGATCAAGAGGATGAGGAGGATTTTATAAACGCGTGGAACAATTTGCTAGATAAGTATAAGCTACAAGAAAATAAATGGCTCGAAAGATTATTTGATAAAAGGGAGCAATGGGCCTTAGCATATGGACGAAATACATTTTCTGCTGATATGGTTAGCACTCAAAGAAGTGAAAGCATGAATAATGAATTGAAGGGATATATTAGTGTCAAATATGATATACTTACTTTTTTTGAGCACTTTGACAGGTTGGTGGGAGATAAAAGATATGAAGAGGTAAAATATGATTTCAAAGCAATACAAAGTACACCAAAGTTGAAAGCAGACCTGACAATACTAAGGCATGCAGCAAAAATTTATACCCCAGCAGTATTCAAGCTAGTACAAGAACAAGTGATGCAAACACTAAACTGCGATCTATTCTATTCTGGTGATATTGATGCTGAAAAGGTGTACAAAATAAAGGTTTATGGTAAGAAAAACGAGCATGTCGTAAAGTTTTCTGCACTTGAAGGTCATGTGAAGTGTAGCTGCAAAAAGTTCGAATTTGCTGGAATCTTATGCTGCCATGCATTGAAGATACTTGATATTAACAATATAAAAAAAATTCCTGAACAATACATACTCAACAGATGGACAATTGATGCAAAAGTGGTTCATATAAAGAGCAACCCTGAGATACATGAAGATCCCAAAATAAAGCTATCCAAACGCAGAAAAGAGTTGTGTAGAATATTCCTTCAGTTAGCTAACCGAGCTGCAGAATCCAATGAAACATACTCTATTGCTGTGAACAGTGCAGAGAAATTAGCAGAGGATGTGGAGAAAAGCTTGAAAAATAGAGGCGATACAGATACGGGTAGTTCATCTCAGCCGCAAGGTTTGCACTGGAATACTACTTGCCTTAACCCCACATATGCCACACAATTTATTTGTTTTTGTAAATTTTTTTAAAAAAATGACTTTTGCAGCTACACTACAACCAGACCAGGCTATAAAACCAAAAGGTGTCAAGGTTAAGGAGAAGGCAATCCATGGATCTGACAGACCAATTGGTGGATTTGAGAAGGCAACACAAAAGAGAAAAAAGAATAAGAATGACCCAAAGACATCTGGTTCTGCATCTGGTTTTGAGAAGGCAACACGAAAGAGGAAAAAGACCAACAATGACTCAAAGGCATCTAGCTCAGCAATGGAATCAGATATTGTGACACATTTGCGACCACAAGCCATATTGGTATAAGATTTCAACATTATTTACTATTACTATTATTAAGACTAGTCACATATTCAGTAGTGATATTCAAATCCTTTTTCTTGGTTTGAACAGGGCCACTTAGGGACTAGTACAGATCAACATCACATACAGACACCAGGCTACTATCAAGGCTACTATCCAGTTGGAAATGCTTTTACGCATCCATCCTT
The DNA here is from genome assembly GCF_000263155.2 of Setaria italica. Taxonomy (NCBI): domain Eukaryota; kingdom Viridiplantae; phylum Streptophyta; class Magnoliopsida; order Poales; family Poaceae; genus Setaria; species Setaria italica. Next base: position 48,200 of record NC_028453.1, on the reverse strand, counting down.
CGGTTCTTTCTTTGGGACCCCTGGTCATGGTCAACATACACAGCAAGAAAATACCACTCAATCATTTGTTACAAATCCCTACAATAATATGTTTTCCCATTTTAATTGAACTATTGAAAGCCACATCCTTTTAGGCCACATCCTTTTAGGAGAATGGATGTGTTCTGTGCACTATCTATCGAATCCTTTGTATCAAACAATTTATCTTACCTAGGAACTATATTTTCTGTGTTTTGTAAAAAACAATTAATATAATTTCATTTCTGTTCACAAACTAATCAACTGATTGCAAGTATCACACTGAAGTGGTAAAGTGCATATTCCTCACGAAAAAAGGGGGAAGGCACAAGACAACTAACCAAACTAGATTTGTCATGGGGAAGATTCTTTGCTCCGACAAGAGGACCTTGAAGGATACACCATCACCATCGTATTCACAACACCTGCTGTCACACCCTCCCAGCTCGATGTCCCACCATGGTGACCTTGACTGGACGCAATGACGAGGAAACCGCAAAATAGAAATCCTCACGATCCTAATCGAGATCTTGCAGCAAGAATCGAGGTTGTAGCCACCCAAATCGAAATCTTGCAGCCGGAATCGAGGTCCTGCCCACCCAAATCGAAATCAGCAATAATCGAGATTCCGCAGACCAAATCAGCTCCCTACCACCGTGATTTACCTTGTTGTTCCACCAATCGAACTTCTTGCTATTGGATGTAAAGTCCCGCTGAGATCGAGCTCTTCGATTTGTGCAGCAGCTAGGCGGACCAGCTTGGAGGAGAGAAGGGGAAAGGATAGAACAGAGGACGGAGCGGCGACAGACTAGATGGGCTGACGGTTCCGTTTCCTGGTGCCGTGCGATAACGATGGAAATTAGTGGACCTGCCTCCTGGAGGGGAAGCCAATAGGTGGTCTCCACGTGTGGAGGGACACATACGGAGACATGCAAAGGAGACAGAGAAGCCGCAGCCAACCCCGACGACGCTTGTCTATTTCGTGAATTACCCATTCTGGCAGCTTTAGGGAGATGATGGTGTGTATTGGAATTGAAGTCATAACAGTCTTAACAGTGGTGATCCTCCCTGCCTTGTTCATAAGAGGCGTTCTCCAGGAAGGCATGCTGTGTGAGATCTTGTCCACGAGAGGCTGAAAGTGCACCTTTCGCAGCCGCCCTGTCGACAATGGCAAGCCAAGGTACTGAATTGGGAAGTCTGATAGCCGAGCCGATAGGATGTTAGTGATCCTTTCAATCTGCAATTGAGAGCAAGCAATCGGAGCAACGAGACTCTTATGCAGATTTTGGTGAAGTGCTGGAACATCATCTCTTCTTTTTCCTGCTGTGTCACTGCAACGCTGTCTTCTATGTGTAAATGGGCTATGAACTTCTTCTTCGTTCTGTTGCTAGACTGCAAGTGAAATAGCTTCGTGTTGGCATCTCCGTCCTTCAGGAATAAGATATGCGAGCGTAAGCGTGCCATTGTTCTTTCTAAGGAGAAGAGACCGAGACCTTTCAGTTTGAGCTCTTTCCGCAGCTGAATTTCTTCCTGCGTGAGTTGCCTTGCCTCTTGAGCCTTGTCAAGCCATGACACGATTGTTTTTGCAATAAGGAGCTGCCACTTAATTTGCCCCACAGTACACTGGCTCCAGCTTTGGAGGTGCTTTGCCATGTTCTTAAGTTTAGCGTCAATCCTGCAAAGAGGGTCGGCAAAAGCCTCCTTGCACACATCCAGGTACCCCGGGATTTTGATCCACCAGTTTTCAAAGTGGAAGCGCCGTTTAATGTGGAAAGAAGCATTGGTTGAGAGGAGTAAAGGGCAGTGGTCTGAAATGTCTGGAGATAGCAGAACAGGTAGTTAAGCTCCCAATCAACCGTGACAAGGACTTTTCCATCGTCGGAGTGTTTCTCTCATTGCTCCACGTGTAGCGGCGACCGTGTAAGAAGATGTCTTTGAGCTGCAAGTCGTCAACGAAGCGCCTGAACCGGCCCAAGTTCCTCCGACGATCTCTACGACTCCTCGTCCCAAGGCCACGCACATTCCAAACAAGGACGTTTGATTCATGTTGATGGTGGTGCAACTGAGGGTCGTTGGAAGGCAGCGGTAGCCGAGGCAGCCTGCTGAGCCACCGCTCTAAGCTCGTCGTCGGAGAGCAGCCTCGCCGCCGGGAAGGGCGGCGAAGTGCTGAGGCTGCATAGCTGATGCAAGGAATCTGTCAAACTCTTTCGCTGATTGATGTTGCAGCCCCTCTTCCGGCGTGCTGATGCCTAGCTTGCGCATTGCTAAGATCTCTCCTTTCTTGGACGGCCGGACCATCGCGTTCAACGCCTGGTTCGCGAGGTGGCCGCTGCGTCGTGGGGCGGAGACGGGGTTCGCGCGTGCGGACGCCGGTGGTCCGATGCGCGGCATTGCTCCGAGCAGAGGTGCCTGCAACGTCAAGCGAATACTAGACAGAAACTCCACCGTCTTCGCCCTGCCGTCAGCTGAACAGGTACCAGGAGACGGGCGTCCAGGAGGAATGCGAAGGCTGGGTGTGTTCTTCCACAGGTGCTTCATCAAATTCCAGCCTGACTGGGGGGATCACTTGGTCTTGTTGGAGCTCACCATCGGAACATGCTTCTCCCCTTTTGGAGCGGCGCACGAGTTCATTACTAAGTATTTTAAGCTAGAACGGTATATATACAAGTACTGATTGCCTTGTATATATGTTTGATATAAGACTCTCTCATCTGTTCCTTCCTCTCATACTTTCCCATGCATCTAATGGAGAAACTACTTGAGATAGTCCTAGTTATTTCGACCATGCTTCTTGGCTTAGCTCTAGTTTACTTGTATGAAATCCTATGGCTGAGGCTGGAGAAGATAAGGAAAAAGCTGAGGAGGCAAGGCATAGACGGTCCTAGACCTACTTTGCTCTACGGCAACACCCAGGAGATGAAGAGAATCCGGCAAGAACTCAAGTGTGTGCATAGGCAACAAGACCAAGACATGAATAATGGCTACATATCCACCATCTTCCCTCATTTCATTCTCTGGAGGAAGACATATGGTATGTCTAGAATTATCCCTTGCTTTTGCTTATCTGTTTATGTAAGGGTCGTCGTCGCTGCGATGAGACTGATGATAGCATGATCGTGGTTGTTTACATCATTCTGTGGAATCACAACAACTTTCCGGAAGCTAGAATCATAGGGTTCATAAAAGGTCAGACGGTAAGGTTAATTAACTATGCTTGAAGATAACTCTGCATCTCGGTCTCCCAAAAATATGAGGATGGCCAGAACCTTACTTCATGTACTTAGCATTTAAGGAAGTCTTAGATTCCTCTTGCAATGTTAGTCATCTTGTGTGAGCATGCTTTTCATGTCCAGAAATCCCCAATAGCAAAGATATGGCAGATGTTGATGGAAGATCATTCAATCTTTGCCACTATGAGTATAGTTTTTTCATGTTCTCAAGTTCACTAAATAACATGTTCTGAAGTCTGAACTGATAGCCAGATTTTGTATCAAGTATAGTTTTTTCTCATATGATCAGATATTTATCTTAATTAAATCCTAACATTTAGTTTGTGTACAGATAGTTGCCTCAGAAAAGACATCCATAAACACTTTGTTTTCAAGTGGACCCAAATATTAAGAATGGGTATTCTAGTCTATGGAGGCTCAGTACTGTACACTTGTCCATGAGTAACTAAGTAGGTTCTGTAGAAACCGTGGTCTAACATTAAAGAAATGTTTAGCTAAATGATTCCGTAGATGTCCTGCGAATTTTGGACCTTGTAGCAGCTGAGAGATGCTTGTGACTTCGGTTGTCCTGTTCTGTGAACATTCTGTTGAACTTTCGCAATCGATGTATGCAGTCATAAGTGGTTGACTTTTGATTTAAGTTAGTTTCCATTATATATTGCTCTATCATTATCTAAACATCTCAGTTCAGTTTGTTATGTCACTAGCTACATAGTGTTTGAAAAATTGGAACAGGGCCCGTGTTCCTTTACTCAACAGGAGTTTTGGAGATATTGCATGTTGCTCAGCCAGAAATGGTGAAAGACCTGGGCCGGCACTGGATTCCATCAGAGCTAGGGAAGCCACGGCATGTAATGAAATCACGAAAACCTCTCTTCGGATTAGGTATATTGGCAGCAAATGGCGACCTTTAATTTGGGCCTATATGAGAAGAAGATCCATGCACCACAGTTCTTTGTAGAAAAAATTAAGGTTCTTAAATTTTACTTAAAAAGCCCATATAATAACTGTATCATATATCAGCCTAATTAAGCCTAACTGTGTTATTATTCCTACAATGATAGGGTATGATAGGGCTAATTGTGGATGCAACCGTTCCACTGTTACAGTCATGGGAGGATATGCTTGATAGCACAGGAGGTAGCAGTCAGGAGATCTATGTTGATGGATACCTGAGGAACTTTTCAGGGGATGTGATTGCTAGAGCTTGTTAATTTTGGGAGCAATTTCGTAGAAGGGAAAGAAATATTTTGCAAGCTCAGGCAGCTCCAGAAGTTAATTTCTCAACAGGATACATTGGTCGGGCTGTCTGCACTGTGGTAATTTAAGGGACTTTTGATTCGTTGAGCAATTTCTAATAATGCAATGGAAATGATCGAACACCTTGACTGGTTATTAATCTTGTTCTGTTGCAGGAAATACTGGCCTACCAAGAGAAACTGGGAGATACAAAAGCTAGATCAACAAGTCCGGTTACTAATCCTGGATCTCTCACGGGAACACAGGAGCAGCAGAAACCGCAGCAATGGTGGTGGCACGCACAACCTTCTGCACGCCATTGTTGATGGTGCAAACCAGAGCTCCAGCTATTCTTCCAGTGCCCCTGAAGATTTCATCTCGACAACTGCAAGAACATCTACTTTGCTGGGCATGAGACCGCAGCAGTCACCGCCACTTGGTGCCTGATGCTACTTGCTGCACACCCGGACTGGCAGGAACGTGCTCGTGCTGAGGCTCTAGAGGTGTGCTGTGGACAGACGACAGTGATGGACATTGACACCCTTCGTCAGCTGAAAATAGTAAGAGACTCTCCTCCATTCCTGTTCTTTGGTGACACACATTGACAGTTCCATTAAAATTCTTTTGAAGCTTACGATGGTGATACAAGAGACTCTCCGGCTGTACCCTCCGGCGTCACTGATCATGCGTGAAGCCCTGACAGACGACATCAGGCTTGGTGGAGTTGACGTCCCTCATGGCACCATCATCCAAGTAGCCATCTCAATGCTGCACCTCGACATGGAAGCCTGGGGTCCGGACGCCAACGAGTTCCGTCCGGACCGGTTCGCGAACGGAGCTGCCGCGGCGTGCAAGCCAGCCCACATGTACATGCCGTTTGGATACGGACCAAGGCTGTGCACTGGGCAGAACCTGGCAATGGCAGAGCTGAAGGTTGTTCTTGCATGCCTGCTGAGCAAGTTCTCCTCCTTGTCACCTGGGTACCAACACTCTCCGGTGTTTCGGTTGACCATCGGGCCGGAGTTCGGCAAGCCACTTGTGGTGACAAGGCTACCATGATCTCCAAAAATAGAAGGGAGAAAAATGGAGGGAAAAAAAGAAAAAAGAAAGAGAAACTACTAGTTTAATCTATAATTAGATATTTTAATCCTTTTTCTATTTCATATAAAATTACAAATATAAATTGAAGAAAAGTACAAATTTATTTGTACAACAAATGACATAGCTAGGGGTACATTGGACATTTGACATCTTTCATTCGTTTATGAAAAATAGAATAAGCTATTTTGCCAAACGGTTTCCTAAAATGGCTTCAACTCCACCGTAGAAACCACTTCATCAAAAGAGCTAGAGCCGGAGCCGTTTTCGGAGGAGCCGAAGCCCTGCCAAAGGAGCCCTAATGCAAGCACGAGTGCTAACCAAAAGGCAAGCAAGCGCATATTTTAGATACACTAAGGCAAGCAAGCGCATGTTTTAGATGCACGGAAGCCACTTTATAGAAGGAGCAAGAGCCGGAACCGTTTTCGGAGGAGCTGAAGTCCTACCAAAGAGGCCCTAATGCAAGCATTTTTTTTGAACGGTTGACAAGAGCACTGCCATTCATTTAAGATGAAAAGAGAGTGTTAGGCATTACTATTACAATACTGAAAAAAGCACAGACTCACTAACAAACTTGGACAAACATACTAAGGGAGACCATAGAGCAAGACGTTCTTCTCGGATGAATGGTGTACCCCAGGCCTTCCTTCTGATGAAAATGTCACTTTGAATTAGTCCCAACACCTAGGCCGGTCGCCGAGTGGTATTGTCGAAGATCCTCCTATTTCTTTCTTTCCAAATGTGCCATAAAGTGTACATTATAATTGCTGCCACCGATTTCCTCTTCTTCCCTTTTAGATCCTTCAACATACCTCGCCACCATTCATTCATATCTGTGGCAGTTCCTATACTGAGCAGTGTAGGCAGCTGAACCCAATTGGCGACCAAGAACCAGACTTCTTTGGCAAAGCAGCAATGAAGGGCAATGTGCAGGACTGATTCATCAGCTTGGTCACATAGCGCACAAACATGTGAGCAAGGTCAGTTTCTTGCCAACAACTTGCCAGCTGTGAGGACCTTCTTCTGGATAGCCAGCCACACAAAGAACTTGATCTTTCCTTCTGCGTGCGCCTTCCAGACCTGTGTTCCTTGCATGTTGGAGTATGTGCCTTGGAGTTGTGCTTCATATGCAGACTTTGCAGTATACTCTCCTGTTGCTGTCCACCTCCATCTTATAATATCCTGCTGGCTGCTAAGCTGCACTTGTTGCAGCAACTCCCAAAGGAGCACAAATTCTGCCATTTGGTCAGCAGATTGCATACGCCATAGTCCTCTGGTCCAGTTTTGGTTGCTCAACTCCTGCTGCACTGTTCTGTTCTTTCGCCAAGCCAATTTGTATAGGTTAGGAGCAATGTCTCGTGGGGCTTTGCCTTGCAGCCATGAACTTTGCCAGAATTTTGCAGTGTCCCCATTGCCAACTGTCACCTGAGTACTGACTCTGAAAAGCTTTTTTTTTCGAGGATATGCAGAAGAGCTGCGCACTTTTGTATTAAGAAGAAAATATAGTATTACAACGCGGGTCATCCGGGCACACGCACACAGGTTTTTAGCATAAGAACGCTACATTGTAAAACAAATACAACCTATAAGTACGAGCAGCAACAAATTAGGTGGTGTAGTGAACCAGCAGCTGCTGCTGTTGTTGCGGCCAGTCAACCGCGCTAGTCTCCCACGACGATCAGTCGCCGCGTGCCTGGCTTACTATCTGCAAGAGTTCGTCATCCGTCAGGTTAGCTGCAGCCGGGAAGACGTCACGCAGCGCAGCAAAATGGGATGGTTGCATACTTGCATGACGGTTGATAAGAACTTGTCGAAATCTTGCGCGTGCTCCGAGTCACCATCCTGCTGGAGGATGCCAAGTTTGCGCATAGTCAATATCTCACCCTTCTTGGACGGTCTGACTGTGATGTTCAGAGGTTTCATGGCGAGTCGACCACTCCTCCTTCAACCATGCCGGGGCCTGACGCTGAAAAGCTGTCGATCTATCTCATCACAGGGGACATCAGTTCCTACCCAGGGCCTTTCTTGATCACACCATTCATACCAGAGCCACCTCAGTTTCAAAGATCTGCTGAACAGCTCCAAATCAATTACCCCCAGGCCTCCCAATTTTTCTGCAGCAAAACTTTCTTCCATTCTACTAGGCAATGTCCTCCATGGGCATGTTCATTTCCTTTCCACAAGAAACTCCTCCTGATACTGTCTATCCTTTTTATGGCCCATTTTTTCAATGGGAAAACAATGATGAAATAGACGGGGATCGACAATAGCACCTATCTGACCAAGGTTAGCCTGCCAGCCTTATCCAACAGCTATCCTTTCCATGAGGGGAGCTTTTGTGCCACTTTGTCAATTAAAGGTTGTATGTCAATTCTTCTTAATTTCCTCAAATTCAACGGCAGACCCAAGTATTTGCAAGGAAAACTTTTCATTTGACATGGCATGTTCTGCATGATTTCAGGCATATTTAGGTGTTGACAGTTAATTGGGAAAGCTGCACACTTTGCTAAGTTTATGTTCAGTCCAGTTGCCTGCCCAAAGAGTGCAAGATCTCTCTGATAACATCAATTTCTTGCCTGACTGGGTTGACAAATAGAGCAGCATCGTCTGCGTATATGCTCACTCTAATGTCGGTACCTCTTCTGGAGACAGGAATAAAGCATGCTCGCTCTTCGGCCAGTGATAGGATTCTTTGGAGAGGTTCTAATGCCAATATGAAAAGCATGGGTGATAAGGGGTCCCCCTGACGCAGACTAGTCTTATGCCTGAAAAAAGATGTTCTTGCTCCATTTACCAATATAGAGGACGTTGCAGTTGATAGAAGAATTGCTATCCATTCCCTCCATATGTGACCAAAAACCCATGTGCTCGAGGACCTCAATGAGATAATCCCATCTCACCGAATCAAATGCCTTAGCAAAATCTAGCTTCGGGAACAAGGCTTGCTTGTGTGATCTGTGTAGCTCTCTAATGGTATTCTGCGTATAAATGAAATTGTCATGGATACTCCTTTTCTTTATGAATGCACTTTGGTTTCTTGACACAAGCTGGTTGAGACAAGTTGACAGTCTATTTGCCAGCAATTTGGATATTAGCTTTGCCATGCTGTGAGACAGGCTAATTGGTCTGAAATCAGAGATTCTTGCAGCTTGTGTGGTCTTACGAATCAGGACAATGTGGGCAGAGTTCAGAAAATTGAAGTGTTGCCCATGGAGATTATAAAAGTAGTGGATAGCCGCAAGGTCTTCTTTAATGATATCCCAACATGTTTTGAAGAACTTGCCAATGAAACCATTAGGGCCTGGGGCAGTCTCCTATTTCAAATCCATGACCACATTTCTGACCTCCTCCTCAGAGCAATTCAATGTTTGCTGCCTGGCTGAATTTTTCCCCAAAGCAGATCTAAAATGTTCCAAAATAGCATCCTCTTTGTCAGCTTGTCTATGCATTATGGCGTTTTCAGTTTGCAAGCTTTGAATATAGTTCCTTTGTCTTCTACCATTTGCACTGAGAAAGAAAATTTTTGAGTTTGCTTCACCGGCTTTAATGTATGCCACTCTCAATCTCTGTCTGCATCTCAATTTCTCAATGGCAGCCAAGGCTAGCATTCTGTTTTCAAGATCTCTTTTTAAGTCTATTTCCTGCTGGCTCAGGGCTCTATGTTCTTGCACAACATCAAAAATACCTATGAGCTGTTTTGCTGCAGTCAAAAGCAATTTGTTGTTGCCTATCTTGGCCTTTGCCCAGTTCCTTAATCCTTTTGCAGTATGTTGCAGCTTGGTGTGCAATCTGAGGTAGGGGTTGTGTATTGTCAGTTCCCTGGACCAAAAGTGGTTTACTTCTTCCTTGAAACCCTGGATACTCGGCCAAAAAGATTCAAACCAAAACCCTCTGAATGATTTGAAAATCTGTTGCACTTAGAATGAGGGGGCAATGATCAGGCCCCATGGATGACTGTGCTTAAAGATTGCAATTTGGCAACATACATTCCCATTCAGTAGTGCAGAAAAATCTGTCTATCCTTGTGTGGGTAACATTATTGCTCCAAGTGTATTTTCTGCCTCTTAAGTGTATTTCCTTTAGTTCCATGTCTTGTATAGTGTTTCTGAAAGCCCCCATAAGTCTCCTGTTCAGGTTATCATTGTTCTTGTCTTCGGCATTTAAGATCATATTAAAATCACCCATTAGGAGCCATCTGTCTGAGTCAATCGGTTTGGTGTGTTTCAACTCATCAAGAAACTGAATTTTGTCATTGTCTTCCTGTGGCCCATATACACCAGTCAACCACCATTGGCATGGGGTTGTTCTTGCTTCTAACTTTACTGATACTGTATTGGCTGTTAACTGATGATGTGTAATGGAGTAAAAGTCTTCATGAGCAGCAACTAAGATGCCTCCCCTACTACCCTGAGCTGGCAGGTAGATGAAGTTCCTCTCAAATTGGGTGCCCAAAGTTTCCCTCACAATCAGGTAGTGAATTCTCGCCATCTTAGTTTCTTGTAGACAGATGATAGTGCATTTGTGGTCATCTACCAAATCTTTGACCAGCTTCCTTCTGGCTTTATTGTTCAAGCCCCTTATATTCCAGTTTAAAAACTGTGCAGTTTTGGTCAGTCATTGGTTATGATAGGAATCCTCAGACAGACAGCAGAAAGTTTCAAGACCCCTCCCATCTGTAGTACTTGTTGCTCTTCGTCTCCCATTTTATTGGCATTTTCATGAACACAGCCTAACTCGCAGTACAGACACAACAGACATGCACACAGAACTAGCATCCTCTGGTAGGGAAGCACAAGCATTTCTTGACAGAGACAACAACACTGGAACTGAACAGGACAAACACACAGGTATGACATAGCAACAGATAGAAACTCATACACCCAGCGCCCCCCCCCCCCCCCTCCCTAACATTGTATTTAGTAGGGGTTCAATCATCAGCCTCACAGGCTAATGCAGCAAAGGGGCCTCCTTGCAGTTCATTTAAACCGAAGGTCTCACGAAATCCTTCCACTGTCTTGTCAATCAGGGGTTCAGTGAACTGGACAGAAAAATTGAGCCTGTCTGCCTCCCCCGGCTTCTTCTTATCATCGAGGATCCCACACTTGTTCATCAATAGCTGAGTGGCTTGCTCTTGCATGGATAGGACAGTTTTCGGTTTATTTGCCAGCCTTTCATTTTTTTCTCTGTGATTTAGTGCCCTATTCATTTTCCTTGCCCTTCACAATTTTCATGCTTGAAAGTCTGTCAGGAGAACCGAAGCTGTTCGTTAAGTCGATCTTGCTTTTTTCCTTGTTTCCCTTGTGCACCTTTCATTGCCGCAAAAGGTCCTGAGGCCCTAATGTTTTCATGCTGTGATGTTGGGATGTCCAGCAGGGGAGCCGATATTGGCATTGTGATCTTGAAGCCTGAAACTAGCTTATCCTGCAATTCATCTATCCCTTCAGCTGCCTGTTGGTCGATGCCTACTGTGCGCTGTCCGGCAACAGGAGGATCTTGCGTTTCTTGGGTTTGCTGGTCCACTGCTTGATTTTGCTGGATCTGTAGGTGTGTAGGGAGGTTGTTTACACTGTGTTGCTGTCGGTGTGTGAGCTGTTGGGGCCATGGGATATTCAGCTTCCTTGCCAATCAGCACTGCTGCCTGTCCGGCAACGGGGTTTAATTCCTGACTTTCAAGTAGCAGTTTGGCAATGTGAGTTGCTTTGTCTTTTCCAATCATAGTGATACCTTGTTCATCTGATTGCGTGCCTGGTCTTCTGGCATTTGTGAAGGAATTTGAAACTGGTCACCTCCCTCTGCTTGCCTTCCCTTTGGTTCCATGCATTTTCCTGCATCCTTTAGTGCAGATGCAGCCTGACGGTCAACAGTATGGCCAGCCTTTGAAGCGTATGCGTCCTTTTCCTGCGTGCAGCATTAATTCTGTCGGTGAACAGTACTGGCCCTGACGGTGAGCAGAAAGAACGGCCATTGAAGCTTCATGGAGCATTGGGTCAAAAGAAATGGCAAGCATGAGTGCTAAGCAAAGGCAGGCAAGCCCATGTTTTTAGATGTACAAAGTCACGTGTCCATGCCAGCTGAAACAATGCGATTATGGTATCCGTGCAATAGGGGTCCGAGTCCAACGCGACAGCCTGAAAGAACTTGAGGGAGCTTCTCCGGTTCTACGCGGAAAACAGCATGTTTTTAGAGGAACACGTGCTTCAAAGTTATCAGAGTTTAATCGCATAGAAACTTGAGGTCCGTTTGTTGATACTATGAGTGCGTTTGGCAGGGCTTCCGGAACGGCTCCAACACCGGCTTTTTCAGAAGCCCTGCCAAACGGTTATCCCAAAATGGCTCCACCACAGAAGCTCCGGATAACGCGCTCTCTGGAGCAGTTCGACGGCTGGAGAGCAAAAAAACTGGCTCCCCGTAGCTTCACCCTTGGCTATGGGGGCCATCTTACCCTTTTGCCCATCGGGCGACTGAACGGTGTGGCGGAGTAGAGGCAGGCCACCATAGATGCGCCGAGAAGGTCCTTGTACTCGTGGTAGCAGGCGAATTCCATCCAATCCCGTGGCGCCATGACACGACGAGCGCCATGCCTACGAACACCAGCAACGCCGCGGCCGCACCCAACACCAGCACCCTGCCGTCGAGCACCCAGCGTTCGTTCGACTCCAATGCGGCGATATCACCGGGGGTGAGGCAGATGCGGTGAGGGGCTAGAGCAATTGAGCAGCGCGGTGGCAGGGAAGTGGCTCGGTGGTAGAGTAGCTCGGCAGGTCCCAGGCAGAACGGAGCAGAGAGAAATGGCGGGGCAAAAGCCGGAGTGTGGTGGCTGGGGGCTGGGAGGAAAAAGATGATGGAACTTGGAAGGATAAGGACCACACAAAAAGGAAGATAAGCAGCCGGGCAGAAGAAAAAATATAAAGAAAAGAAAATGGTTAATAAAAGGAAACAAGTAGAGACATACCAACTCACAAAATCAGTGGTTAATCTATAATTTTATTTATTTTTATAATTTCTAATGAACTTAAATTATAAATTAATGTGAAACCTTCAATTCAACTGTTCAAACAATCAACACGGCCAAGAGCATATAGGACATTTAACCTCCTACATCCATTCCTAAAAATACAGGAGAAACCGTTTTGCCAAATACTTTTCAAAACAGCTTTGACTAAAAAAAGCTGCTTCACTAGAGGAACTACAGCCGAAGCCATTTCAGCCACAGCCGCAGCCCTGCCAAACGAGCCCTATATATGTCTCTTCCTGCACGCCAGCAGCAGGCATCTTCAGTACTCGTTCTAGCTAGCTACCATATGGCGTCCAGTAGAACAAACCACGGGCAGTTGAGCATAGGGGCATTGTCGTTGGTTGCCACTATGCATCGCATAGGCATAGCTACTGCCATGCTCGTCGTGTTGTCCAGCTGCTGCTTCTTGTTCCTCGCCACGCATGCACAGCCAGCCGCTAGTGATAGTCTTCCTAGCTGCATACCGCACGAGAGGGACGCCCTGCTGTCATTCAAGCACTGCATCACCAGCGACCCTGCAGGCCTCCTCAACTCGTGGCGGCGAGACGGTGGCCACGATGAGCAGGACTGCTGCCGGTGGAGAGGCGTCCGGTGCAGCAACCGGACTGGCCACGTCCACAAGCTTCGACTTCGAGGCAACTACGGCGAAGAAGGAATATGGAGGGCAAGATAAGTCCTTCTTTGCTTGCTCTGGATCATCTAGAGCACCTTGACCTCAGCTGCAATCATGGCATACCATTTCACGGCAGTGTGCCTCCCCAGCTTGGAAACTTATCAAGGCTGCAGCATCTGGATCTTTCATATATGCAAGACACAAACTCAATGGATCTATCATGGTTAACACACCTTTGTTCCATCGAATATCTTAATCTGAAGGAAGTGAATCTCAGCACAATAGTGGATTGGCCTCATGTCATGAACATGCTTCCTTCTTCTTTGAGGGTCCTTGGTCTTTCTAGTTGTTCTCTAGCAAGCGCAAACCAGTCGCTGCCTCACCTGAACCTTACAAACCTGGAGGAGCTGGATGCCTCCCAAAATTCCTTCAACCATCCAATGCTGACTAGCTGGTTCTGGAACATAACAAGTCTCAAATACCTCTACCTCGACTTCACCCGCATGTATGGTCAATTTCCGGATGCTCTTGGAGACATGATGATCTTAGTTTTGTTAGGGCCGTGCCTAGGATCTCTAGATGCAGATCTAGTCGGGGTCGTGTAAGAGATGAGGGGCATGGTGTTCCTGGTGTGTGTGCCGAGAGTGAGAGAGAGAGAGATAGGGGTACCTTCACCCCTAGAGGTGGGAGCAGCAGAGCTACTGGCCATCGCGGGTTCGGTCGGTGAAGTCTGCGCAAGGCAGCGACGAGCAGTGCCGAGTCCGGTCGTCGGTGAGGTGGCGGTGGTGCTTCCCGCCGCTACTGCGCAAACCTAGATCGGTAGGTGTGTCGGTGGGGCGGCTGGCTGCGGCGAACCTCGTGAGCCGAGCCGGGTCCCCCACCCTGTTTATATAGCGCAGCGCGACAGGGGCCCACCACCCATTGCTAGGGTGAGCGCCCCCGATCAGGGCGCTGATCAAGGTCCCGATGGGCCTTTGGGCCCATTGGGAAGGAGATCAATCTAACATTCTCCCCCTTGATCTCATCATTTACTTTTAACTTTACACTTTTCACTTTTATCCGTTTCATCGTAGATTAATATGTAGAGCATGCCTCATCATCACAGCTTAATTGCCGATAGAATCAACAGCTACAACACACCTCTCTATTTTGAAACAATTCTGTTTCTTTTGGGCCTTATCCAATCCAGGAATCATAGGCTTTCCCTTAAACCCATGCCGGCTAAGTGTTCTCTAAACACATTGGGTGGTAAGCCTTTCGTGAGCGGATCCGCAAGCATATCTTTTGTTTTTATATGCTCGAGACTTATAGTGTGATCCTGGATTCTGTCTTTCACAACATAAAATTTTATCTCAATGGCTTTGGAAGCATTGCTTGATTTGTTGTTGTGAGCATAGAATACTGCTGGCTCATTGTCGCAGTACATCTTTAGTGGTCTGTGAATACAGTCAACCACTCTCAATCCGGGTATAAATTTCTTTAGCCACATTGCCTGCCCCGTGGCCTCATGACATGCTATGAATTCTGCATGCATCGTTGATGACGCAGTTACTTTCTGTTTTGAGCTTCTCCATGAGATAGCTCCTCCTGCGAGAGTGAATACGTATCCAGACGTGGATTTTCTATCATCTTTGTCTCCCGTAAAGTCTGCATCTGAATACCCTTTTATCTCTAGGGAATCAGATCTCTTATATGTAAGCATGAATTCTTTTGTGCCTTGCGCGTAGCGCAACGCTTTCTTTACCATCTTCCAGTGTTCTATACCTGGATTACTTTGATATCTACCAAGAACCCCGGTGACAAAAGCTAAGTCGGGGCGAGTGCACACTTGAGCATACTGTAAGCTTCCGACAGCTGAAGCATATGGAACCGCTTTCATTTGATCGATCTCGTACTGGTTCCTGGGACATTGAAAATTCCCAAAACCGTCGCCCTTGACTATGGGAGCAGGTGTGGCCTTACTCGCATGCATATTATACTTCTTTAGAACCTTTTCTAAATATGCCTTTTGCGGTAATCCTAGGACCCCATTTAATCTATCTCGGTGAATTTCTATGCCCAAAACATATGATGCTTCACCAAGATCCTTCATATCGAAGTTTGAGGACAAGAACTTCTTTGTCTCTTGTAGTAGACTGATATCACTGCTTGCAAGTAAGATATCATCCACATACAGAATTAGAAAAATGTATTTCCCATTTTTGAACTTTGCATAGACACAGTTGTCCTCTATATTCTCTTGAAACCCAAATTTCTTTATTATATCATTAAACTTTAGATACCACTGTCTAGAGGCTTGCTTTAATCCATAAATGGATTTCTTTAGATGACATCCCATATTCTCTTTGTCTTCCATGATAAAACCCTTTGGTTGTTTCATGTAGACATTTTCTTCTAAATCCCCATTTAGAAATGCCGTCTTTACATCCATCTGATGTAACTCTAAGTCAAAATGTGCAACCAGTGCCATTATGATTCTGAAGGAGTCTTTACATGAGACTGGAGAAAAAGTCTCATTGTAATCTATTTCTTCTCTTTGTGTAAAGCCTTTTGCCACAAGTCTCGCCTTATACCTTTCTATATTCCCTTTGGAGTCACGTTTAGTCTTGTAGACCCATTTACAGCCTACTGTCTTGGCTCCTTTAGGAATCTCCTCAAGTTCCCAAACATTGTTGGAACTCATCGATTTCATCTCATCTTCCATGGCCTCTAGCCACTTCGATGAGTGAACACTTTTCATGGCTTCCTCATATGAAGTGGGATCACCTTCTATATGAACTTCTTCTGTATTATAAACTTTATAGCAATCAGGGATAGCTGATTTTCTGACCCTTTGAGACCTTCTAGGCCCCTCACTTTCGGGCACATTCTGTGCCTCTGTTTGTGGCACACTATTCAGAGGTGGCTGCTGCAACTCTTCCTCGTGTGCAATGATGGGTTCAGTTGGCTCCTGAAGGACAGGTTCCAAAACTTCACTCATCATTTCCACGGGTGGAATCACAGCAGGTGCCTGCACCACAATGTCAGGGACTGTAGCGGGTGCTTGCACCACGACCTCAGGAACTATCAGTGCGGGAATAATAGGTAGTGAGAAGTATGGTTCCTGAATCATCAGATTAGGTGCACACACCCGTTTCTCCTCAAGATCAATCTCTCGAGCTACCATGCTCCCCCTCACCATCTCATCCTCTAAGAAAATCGCTTGTCTCGTTTCTACAAACTTTGTATATCTGTCTGGACAGTAGAAACGAAAACCTTTTGATTTTTCCGGATAGCCAATGAAGTGGCAACTTACTGTTTTGGGATCTAGCTTCCCGATGTTTGGGTTAAATACTTTGGCCTCAGCTGGGCTCCCCCACACACGCAGGTGGTTTAGTGAGGGTACTCTTCCTGTCCATAGTTCGTACGGTGTTTTGGGCACCGACTTACTTGGCACTCTATTTAGAATGTGAATGGCGGTCTTCAACGCCTCCATCCACAGTCCCAATGGTAAGGTGGAATAGCTCATCATGCTGCGTACCATATCCATCAGTGTACGGTTACGTCTTTCAGCTACTCCATTTTGCTGAGGCTCGCCCGGCATCGAATACTGGGCTACTATGCCATTTTCCTGCAAAAACCTTGCAAAAGGTCCAGGAACTTGGCCAAATGGGGTATGTCGACCATAGTACTCCCCCCCATGGTCGGATCTTACTATTTTGATTCTTTTGTTATGCTGATTTTCAACTTCAGCTTTAAATATCTTAAATTTATCCAGTGCTTCTGATCTTTCTTTGATTGGATAAATGTAACCATAACGGGAGTAATCATCTGTGAATGTTATGAACAAGTCATAGCTATCCACGCTTTTCACAGGAAATGGTCCACAAATATCAGTGTGGATTATCTCTAAAACTCCTGTGCTACGTTTAGCGCCTTTTTTAATTTGCTTTACAAATTTTCCTTTGATGCAATCAACGCATTGTTCTAAGTCTGAGAACTCTAATTGAGGAAGAATTTCATTCTTGACTAGTCTTTCTATTCTCCCCCTCGAAATATGGCCTAAACGACAGTGCCATAATTTCGACGATATTTCATGAGTTCTCTTTCTTTTCTTTGTTTCTTTCTCTGACGAGGATACATTCATATTCACATCACACACAAAATTTACTTTTTCACGCAGTGATAATAAATACAACTCATTGTGAAGGATGGCACACCAACACATGCATTATCGAACCAAATGGCACACTTTCCATTTCCAAAATGACATTCATAACCATCATGGTCCATACGTGAAATACTAATCAAGTTTCTGTGTAATGAAGGAACATAAAGGACATCTCTAAGTACAAGCATGAAACCATCAACTAGCTCTAGAGAGACATCGCCAACAGCTTCAACTTCTGCTTGGACTCCATTTGCGACTTCAACGCATCTTTCGCTTCTTTGCGTAGTCCTCGTCGAACGGAATCCCTGTAAAGAATTTGCAACATGAACAGTTGCACCTGAGTCAATCCACCAAGTAGATTTCGAATACTGTGAATACAAGGATTCATTTACAAAAGAAATAGTATTCTCACCTCTTTTTGCCATTATTGACTTTAACCAGTCGGGACAGTCTTTCTTGAAGTGCCCCTTTTTCTTGCAGTGTAGACATTGATCTTTGTCTACTGTGAGAGGCTTTTGGTGATTCTGCTGCATAGGAGCTTTTCCACGTGCCTTGAAAGAGGAGTTAGCAATCTTTTTTCTGTTATCCTTCACATAGTGCAATGAGCCACCATATGAGGATCTAAGTCTGTCCTCTTCCTGCACGCACATGGCTATCATTTTTTCCATGTCCCACTGTTCTGGCTGCATGTTATAATTGACAACAAAAGTGTCAAACTCTTTTGGCAGAGAAGCAAAAACCAAATGAATAATGTGCCCAGGCTTGAGCTCAAGATCCATTGGCTTCAACTGTGCTGCCAAGTTGTACATCCTCATGATGTGATCTCTTATGCCAGTCCCTCCTCCATTGTACCTCTCTGTGGCCAGCTGCTTGAACAGCTGGGTAGCGTATATCTTTGAGGAACCAGTGAACTGATTCCTTATCTTGTCGAGGTACTCTGAGACGGAGTCACACTTTGCGATCGAGCCCAAAATGGCAGGCTCAATCGTATTCTTTACCAAAGCCATACATTTCTTGTTGGCAGTGGTCCACTGTTTGTTTTCAAGGGTATATGCCAACTCCAGTGGAGCATAGTCCCTTTCCTTTTCCTGCCATGCAACATCATCATCACCTTCAGCCCTCACTGGCTTCTGTGGATCTTGTGGCCGTGGTGTGGTCAACACCCAGTCAACTTCTCCACAAACGAAGGAGAACTCAATCTTCTTCCTCCATTCTGTATAGTTGTTGCCTTTCAGAATGGGTATCTCTTTGAGACAAGCCATTAAGTTGAATGATCCTGAAATTTACAATCCATAAGTGAGATCATAACAACAATTTCATGATTTATTTCCAACGTTGGTCAAAAATAAAAACATACAACTGTTGATGCAATTTAAAACTATATCACCGTTGGGCAGAAATAGAAATAAAAGCATCAAAAGAACTTTTTAAATCATGATACAGTTATTAACAACGTTGGTCAGAAAATAACAGCACCATGATCTAATTAACTTTATCATGCTCTCACAAAATTTAATTGTCTCGTTGGTTCAAATTAAATTTAAATGGAGCAATAAAAATGACTTTTGCAGCGGAAACTGTGAAATAAATCTATTTTCAGAAGCAAAACCACTGTACAAACTTTATTAATCTCTAATACAAATTATCCCGTTGGTTCAAATTAGATTAGAGACTAAAACTATGCAAAAAACATCAATTAAATGCTTCTGGAAATAGAAAAAACTAATTATCAGACGTTACTGTGCAAAACACGAATTTCGGCCCAGCCGCGAAAATGGCCCACAGCCCGTTCCCGCACTCGGCCCGCTCGCGCGATGCAGCCGGCCCGTTAAAACGGCCCACTAAGACGGCCCGCCAACAGCGGCTGGCGCTGGCCTCCCGCGCGGCTGCGGTGCGCAGGCCGCAACCTGGGCCTGGGCCACCGAAGCGGCCCAGCGCTTCCTCCCGCTTGGGCCAAAACTGGCCCGTTCATTCTGATCCGTCCGATTTGATCGGACGGTCCGGCGGCAATTTCGGCCGAACAAAACGGCGGAAGCGGCCGGCTCCCATAACCCTAACGCCATTCCTTCTTTCTCCCCCGCGAGCTCCCGCCGTGGCGGCGGCGGCGGGGCTGTCTCTCCCGCGCCCGGCGATGGCCGGCGGCGGCGGTGGAGGGATGGCCCCGCCGGCGCACGGCCGCGGCAGCCCCCTCCCTTTTCTCTTTCTTGCCTCCCCCTTTTCTCCCTTCGAACCTCCGAAAAAATGAGATCCAGAGGGCCATGGCGACCATGGAGGAGGGCCGGCGCCACCGCGGGTCCCCTCGCCAGCGCGCGCGTCCACCGCGAGGTTGGGCGCGCCGCCGTCGAGCGGTCCTTTGGTGGTGCTGTTGCGCCCCCCCGAGCCCCGAGCGGATGCGCCGGTGGTTCGGGTGGACTTGTTCTCCGGCGAGCCCGAGGCTCGGCTGGCCTTTGCCGCTCGCCGTCGGTGGACGTGCGGCGGTGAGGGCGACAGCAGGTAAGTCTCCCCGCGTCCCTCTTATCTTTAGATCTAGGGTTAGGGTTAGGGTTTCACGTTTCTGTTTCTTTTCGATCTTCTTCTTTTTCTCGATCTACTTCTTTTTCCCGATCTAGAAGAGCTTCTAGGAGGTGTCTGATACCATTGTTAGGGCCGTGCCTAGGATCTCTAGATGCAGATCTAGTCGGGGTCGTGTAAGAGATGAGGGGCATGGTGTTCCTGGTGTGTGTGCCGAGAGTGAGAGAGAGAGATAGGGGTACCTTCACCCCTAGAGGTGGGAGCAGCAGAGCTGCTGGCCATCGTAGGTTCGGTCGGTGAAGTCTGCGCAAGGCAGCGACGAGCAGTGCCGAGTCCGGTCGTCGGTGAGGTGGCGGTGGTGCTTCCCGCCGCTACTGCGCAAACCTAGATCGGTAGGTGTGTCGGTGGGGCGGCTGGCTGCGGCGAACCTCGTGAGCCGAGCCGGGTCCCCCACCCTGTTTATATAGCGCAGCGCGACAGGGGCCCACCATCCATTGCTAGGGTGAGCGCCCCCGATCAGGGCGCTGATCAAGGTCCCGATGGGCCTTTGGGCCCATTGGGAAGGAGATCAATCTAACAAGTTTCTATTACGATGATGATAATAAATATCGCATCATGACCACAGATCTGAAGAATCTATGCAATTTGGAGGTGCTGAACCTTTATTTGTCTATCTTGCACGGAGATGTAACTGAGTTGTTGACAAATTTGCCTCACTGCTCATATAACAAATTACAAGAGCTGGACCTAGGTCGAACCAATTAACCGGGATGCTACCAATATGGGTAGCGCAATTTGCTGGTTTGCGGACCCTTGATCTCTCTTGCAACAACCTGAGTGGAAATGTCCCATATGATATTGGTAAGCTTAGCAATCTGACCCATCTGGACCTAAATAATAATAAATTGGATGGTGTGATAACCGAGGAACACTTTGTTAGTGCAAGGAGCTTCCAATACATAGACTTGTCATATAATGCCCTGAAGATTGAGATCAGCTCAGACTGGCAACGACCATCTAGATTAGATACCACAAAGTTTGCATCCTGCCAGATGGGCCCACTGTTTCCTGGGTGGCTTCAGTGGCATGTGAACATTACCCATCTTCAGGTATAGCTGATAGGCTTCCACAATGGTTCTCTGATACCTTTTCAAATGTTGAATTCATGAACATCTCTAATAATCAACTCAACGGAAGTTTGCCGACCATTATCGGCTTCATGTCACTACAAGAACTCTATCTCAGTTCAAATCAATTAACTGGTCAGATACCTACATTGCCACCAAACATAAGTACCTTGGATTTGTCCAACAACTTGTTGTCGGGTCCTCTGCCTCTGCTAATGGATCCGCCAATCTAAATCAACTATCTCTGTTCTCCAACCAAATCAGCGGTCATATTCCTGAATCTTTTTGTAAATACCAAGGATTGGTTGTCTTGGATTTATCCAACAATTTTTTGGAGGGAGTACTTCCATTATGTCTTGGGGTAATGGAAGATTTGCACTTTTTAGGCTTAAGTAACAATAGTTTGTAAGGAGTATTCCCATCTTTTGTTCAGAACTTAACAAATATTATGTTCATAGATTTGTCTAGGAATAATTTCCCTGGAAGATTGCCAATGCGGATTGGAAAATTAACACAACTAAGGTTTCTACGGTTAAGTCATAACAAGTTCTCTGGGAACATTCCGGTGAACATCACAAATCTTGCATGCCTTCAGTACATGGATCTTAACAACAATGAGATATCAGGCTCTCTTTCGAGCTATCTGTCAAATCTAAAATCAATGAGAAATACATACACGATAGATGAGGGTTCAATCATTGATTTTGATCCTACTCCTATTTTGTATGTACCACCTATTAGGAGGTTGTTTCTTCATAGTTTGTCTACGATCTTGAAGGGGCAGGAATTGAACTACAGTGACATTTTTAGAGTTCTGGGCACAAGTATGACGAGCATTGATTTATCTTCTAACAATTTAACCGGCGAAATTCCAGAAGAAATAGTTGTTCTTGGTGCGCTAGTGAATTTGAAGGAACCACTTGACCAGAGTTGTACCAAACAAGATTGGGGAAATGCAATCGCTGGAATCACTAGACCTCTCGAGGAATAAGCTATCTGGTGAAATACCCGTCAGTATGAAAACGTGCGCTATAGGTCACGGGAGCCCGAAAATAGCGACACTAGCCACCGGGGTCGAAAACGTGGAGAATGGATAGAAAACGTGAAAATGGCCTCCGAACGCGTTTTCGGTTGTGAAAACGTGTGATATAGGTCACGGGAGCCCGAAAATAGCGACACTGGTCACCGGGGTCAAAAAGGTGGGGGATGAACCCAAGACATGAAAATAGCCTCCGCACGCGTTTTCGGCCATGAAAACGTGTGCTATAGGTCATGGGAGCCCGACAACGGCCACACTGGCCACCGAGGTCAAAAATGTAGGAGCTAGACAACAAGTGAAAATGGCCTCCGGGCACGTTTTCGGCCATGAAAACATGCGCTATAGGTCACGGGAGCCCGAAAACAGTGACACCGGCCACCAGGGTGAAAAACGTGGGGATGGACCTAAGACGTGAAAATGGCCTCAGGACAAGTTTTTTGCCATGAAAACGTGTGCTAGATTTTTCCAACTGGGACTAAGTATTCGGGACTAAAGGTCCCCACCTTTAGTCCCGGTTGGTAATATCAACCCGCAGCCTCAAGCCTCGCGCGATCCATCCTTACCATCTCACCTACACAACACATGTGATGGAGTAGAGGATGTTATCCTTTTGTAGTAACCCATGGAGACCCCTTTAATCTCGATTTGTAACACAAATCGGGACTAAAGGTGGGGCTTTAGTCTCGGTATTTGTTACAAACCGGAACATAGATTCTGCATACTTCAGATCTCAACATGCAAGGCTTAATTTGAACTTGGCAGGTCACTGGAAAACCATACATGGAGTAGTTCATAAAATGAAAAACTAAATGGCATATATATGGAAACTACTCAAACCAAACAGTTCTGTTTAGTTTTGGGTAATCAACAAACAAACTGATCAGTCACGTTTTCAAAGTATAGATGGCTATCAACTTTTAAGTCTATTTTTTTTATTTTTATGTAAAAAGGTTAACCACATAACGATGCGTGCCATCATTGTTGGGTAAATTTTTGGTATGGGGCCGGGACAGTTTGTGATAGCTTGTGATTGCCAGCCTACATAATCATAAATTATGTATAAGCTAGAGTGGTCCTATCGTGTCCTTGGATATGAATCCCAAGCGAAGAACCGGTGTGCTCCATCTTCGATGAGAGCACCGAGCACCAAATTGGACATGCACACATGCATCGACAGGCATGTGCTGAGTGCTGGGTTAGCAAGAAACAAAAAAGTTGGGCTTCGTCTCCTACAGGGGTGGGAAGATCAACAAACTGCATAGAGTAGCCATGTGTGTGTTCATCCCTGTGATGCTCACTGATGGCTGGTAAGAACTGTTATTGCAAGGTGAGATCATATTTTTTTGCAAGGGGCAAGTGAGATCATTGGGACCAGAAGAAACACACAAGAACGAGGAAAGCCAGCTACGTACTGCGCTGCTTTTTACATGCCATCATATTATAGAATGGAAGGAAACGGTAAAGGGAAAGGAAAATATATCGATCTCAACAATTAGCAATTGAAGAATATGGACGGTAAAGTTGAGCTTGCACCAGCTACTACACGAGGTCAAATGGTAAAAAAAACGTCTCTTTATTTATTCCGTGATGCCAGATCACATATATATAGGTACACTCTGGAGACTACTGGATGCATACACCAAATATATACTAAGTGAAGCTACAAACGGTACGGTACTGCCTGCCCATACATCAACGCAGGCAGCTATAGCATATGCATGCATGCATGGGTACCAGATAGATGGTCCATATGTGATCAAGTCACTACCTAGCTAGGTGCCGAAGCATTCCAAAATGATCTTCAACTTGTCGCCCAAGCACAGGGCGAGCTCCAAAGGGTCCAAACAGATAGCTGCATCAACAATGCAGGGCCCGATGATTGCAGTGAGGCACTGAATACAATCGCAGATCCCGTGGTCGTCAGCTGGCCCTCGCCGCTGGCGCTGCCTCCAGTGCCCAAGCACTCCTCAATGAAGATGAACTTCCCGACGAAGCACTTGACGATGACCAAAGGGTCGTCGGGACACACAAATAAATGAACGAGGCAGGACCCGATGTTCGACGCCAGGCACCACACCACCGCGGAAACACCAGCTGTAGTCGTGGTGGCGCTTCCTCCAGCTGATCCAGCTGGCATGAACTCGCTGGCAGCTGTTCCTCCACCAGATCGCGGCGGCGTCAGCTCGCCGCCAGCGCTGCTGCCTCGAGGAGATCGCGGCGGCGTCAGCTCGCCGCCGGCGCTGCCCCCAGCTGATCCCAGCGGCGTCAGCATCAGGTCGCCCATGGTGATGATGAGCACGAAAAGGACCGCAGTGGATGCCATGCCGCCAGTAGGTGGTGTAGTACTTGATGTGTTTGTGATGAAAGTGTAGCAGGGTATGTGGGTTGGCATCAGGGAGGGCACTACTTATAGACACATTGTGGCCGGCTTGCATGTGATGCTGTTCCCAGCCACAAGATGTGTCAATATAACCCAAGGTTGCAAAACAAGTTCAACATGTTAACATGGGTATCATGAGCATCATTAGTGCATAATTGAGCATCATGGTCATGCATTTGCTTAAGCTCTCATAATTGTGGTCGAAAACAGCGACAACGGCCACCGGGGTCGAAAACGTGGGGGTGGACCGAAGACCTGAAAATGGCCTCCGGACGCGTTTTCGGCCTCGAAAACGTGTGCTATAGGTCGCGGGAGCCCGAAAACAGCGACCCTCGTGTCCGATGTGGCTATTTTTTTTTTGCTACCGTGACCTATAGCATACAATTTCATAGCCGAAAACGCGTCCAGAGGCTATTTTCACGTCTTCGGTCCATTCCCCACGTTTTTGACCCCCGCGTCCGGTGTGGCCGTTTTCGGGCTACCGTGACTTATATCACACGATTTCATGGCTGCAATCACGTCCAGATGCTATTTTCACATCTTCGGTCCATCCCCCACGTTTTCGATCGTTGTGCCCCGTATGGCTGTTTTCGGGCTCCCGTGACCTAGAGCACACGATTTCATGGCCGAAAACATGTCTGGAGGCCATTTTCATGTCTTCAGTCCACCCCCACGTTTTCGACCATGGTGGCCGGTATCGCTGTTTTCGGGCTAACTGTGGCCTATAACACACGATTTCATGGCCGAAAATGCGTCTAAAGCCATTTTCACGTCTTCGGTCCACCCCCACGCTTTCAACCCCGGTGGCCGTTTTCGAGCTCACGTGACCCCTTAGTCTCGGTTTGTGTTACAAACCGGGACTAAAGGTCGAGCTTTAGTCTCGGTATTTGTTAGAAACCGGGACTAAAGGGGTCGAAAACAGGGGGTGGGGGGATGGACCGAAGATGTGAAAATGACCTCCGCACGTGTGTTCGGCCATGAAAACTTGTGCTATAGGTCACGGGAGTCCGACAACGGCCACACCGGCCACCAATGTCAAAAATGTAGGAGCTAGACTGAACAAGTGAAAATGGCTTTCGGACGCGTTTTTGGCCATGAAAACATGCGCTATATGTCACGGGAGCCCGAAAATAGTGACCCAGGACTAGAGCTGATTTAGTCCCGGATCCACATCCAACCGGGACTAAAGGGTTGGATAGAAAGTCATTTCTCTCCTAGTGTTAATACAACAGTGTTAAAAAGGGACCCCACATTATCTAGCTCTTAAAAAAAGTTTAGATGGCTCAAAATTAAGTCGGTAAGAAAGAAAAAGCATTTGTCCTCCTATAACAAATATATGACAACCCAATCGATCAGTCAAATGCTTCAGAGCACAACGAGTGGATGTTGTACATGTGTTTTAGAGGAAATTAAGGAACGATGCATGGTAGTAAATATTATTAATTGAGTAAATGCGCGATCGATCATAGATATATGTTGAGCATGCTGTGACTTTCGGAGTGATGGTGACGATGGAACAGATGAACGACGGTGTATTGATCATGCGCCGCTGGCCGCTGCGTGTTTGAAGGTTGACTCCATCACTTTAAGCTTATCAGAAGGAGGGGCTGCAATGACCGAATCGGCTGCCTTGTTGTAGGCAGCAAGGACTCGAGCGATTTCCTTGTCGTCTCCATCCGCATACGCCTTGTTGACAGTTGACATAGCGGTATGCATTGATTTCGGTAAAGTAGAATCTTTGTCCCACAGCTTCTTCTGCTCTGGTGAGGCCGCTGCGACGACTCCAAGGATGGCCTTGTTAAACTTGGAGCGCGTCTCGCAGTAGGCCTTGTCGACGTTGGGGTACTCGTATGGGTTTGGTGCAGCTGCCGAGTTGAAGGTGTCCTCCATTACCTTGAGCCTCTCGGCCGGCGGCGCATGGATGACCATAGCAGAAGCCATCCTATAGGCAAGGATGAGGTGGGCGAGTTTCTCCTCGTCTCCTGCCTTGGCGGCCTTGGCGACATCTGATTCTGCAGTTTGGATGTGCTTCGAAGAGGCACGTGTGGCTTCTGGCTTCTTGGCCGGCGGGGTGGCGGTGTTGATGGCATCGGTAACCTCCTGGAACAACAAGGTCAAGTCGTCAATGTCCTTTTTGGTGGCGGAGGTCAAGTCGTCAATGGATTTTTTGGTGGCGGGGGACAGTGGTTGTTGCGTAGAGGAGGCTTCTGCTGCAGCTACGATAGCAAAAATTAAGGACAAAAACACGAGGATGATCTTCGCCATGGCGGATTGTACGAGGGGTACGGTGCTAGCTCCTATATGTTTTTGTTGATGAGTCGTCGTCTTTTTATTGACGAAAGCCATTGCTATAATAGTTGACGATGATGCATGCATGGTAATAACAGCATATATAGGTCCAAGAGAAACTCCCGGCCGGGTAAATGTACTATATATGGTACGTGGCTCCAAAATTAGCTAGCTATATCCATGCATGTGCGTGCCATGGTGCCTTGACCGAGCACGGATGGTAGTTACCTAGTACGTACTATGGACGGAACAGCTAATTCTCCGATCGAGGTTCACCGTACAACAAGACAACAACATATTGGCTGCTATTCGAGCTACTTGCATGGCACGTAGTTAGTGTATTCTTTTTTATCACTACTGCAGAAAGTTGAGGATTTGTCCATGCGGAGAAAATGGTTGAAAACGTGGGGACGGACTGAATATATATATGAAAATGGCATCTGAACGCGTTTTCGGCGATAAAATCGTGTGCTATAGGTCACCGGGGCCCCAAAATGGCCACACAATACATGGTGGTCGAAAACCAAACACGTGATAATGGCCTCCGGACGCGTTTTCGGCCATGAAATCTTGTGCTATAAGTCCCGTTTAGCCCGAAAACAGCGATACCGGCCACCGTGATCGAAAACGTGGGCGATGCACCAAAGACGTAAAAATAGCCTTCGGACACATTTTCGGCCATGAAATCGTATGCTGTTGGTCACGGCAGCCCGAAAATAGCCACACTGGACACGAGGGTCGAAAACCTGGGGGAATGGACCGAAGACATTAAAATGGCCTCCGAACGCATTTTCGCTATGAAATCGTGTGCTATAGGTCACGGTAGCAAAAAACGGCCACACCGGACACGGGGGTGGAAAACGTGGGGGATAGACAGAAGATGTGAAAATATCATCCGGACGCGTTTTTTTGCCATGATATCATGTGCTATAGGTCACAGTTAGCCAGAAAACAGTGATCCAGGCCACTAAGGTCGAGAATGTGGTGGATGGACCAAGGTCATGAAAATGGTCAACGGACGCGTTTTCGGCCATAAAATCGTGTGCAGGTCATGGAAGCACGAAAGTGGTCATACCAGCCACCGGGGTAAAAAACGTGGGGGATGGACACAAGACATGAAAATGGCATCCGGACGTGTTTTCGGCCATGAAATCGTGTGCTGTAGGTCATGGTTAGCCCGCAAACAGTGATACCAGCCACCATGGCCGAAAACATGGGGGGTGGACTGAAGACGTGAAAATAGCCTCCGAACGTGTTTTCGGCCATGAAATCGTGTGCTATAGGTCACGGGAGCCTGAAAACCGTCACACCGTACATAGGGGTTAAAACGAGGGGGATGGACCGAAGACGTGAAAATGTCCTCTGGATGCGTTTTCAGCCATGAAATCGTGCGCTATAGGTCACGAGAGCCCGAAAATAGCGATACCGGCCACCATGATCGAAAACATGGGGGATGGACACGAGACGTGAAAATGTCCTCCGGACGTGTTTTCGGCTATGAAATCGTGTGCTATAGGTCACGGGAGCCCGAAATGGTCACACCGGCCACCGAGGTCGAAAACGTAGGGGATGAACCGAAGACGTGAAAATGGCCTCCGGACGCGTTTTTGGCCAAGAAATCGTGTGCTATAGGTCACGGTTAGCCCGAAAACAGCAATACTGGTCACCGTGGTCGAAATCGAGGGGGATGGACCGAAGACGTGAAAATAGCCTCCGGACGTATTTTCGTCCATGAAACCGTGTGCTATTGGTCACGGGAGCCCAAAAATGGCCACACCAGATATGGGGCTAAAAAACATGGGGGGATGGCCCAAAGACATCAAAATGGCATCTGGACGTGTTTTCTACCATGAAATCATGTGCTACAGGTCACGGTAGCCCAAAAATGGCCATAATGGACACCCAAAAATAGCCATAATGGACACGGGGGTGGAAAACGTGGTGGATGGACCGGAGACGTGAAAATGTCCTCCGAACATGTTTTTGGCCATAAAATCGTGTGCTATAGGTCACAATTTGCCCGAAA
Organism: Setaria italica; assembly: GCF_000263155.2. Classification (NCBI taxonomy): domain Eukaryota; kingdom Viridiplantae; phylum Streptophyta; class Magnoliopsida; order Poales; family Poaceae; genus Setaria; species Setaria italica. The sequence continues at coordinate 19,465 of NC_028453.1, read as the reverse complement.
ACAGTGATACCGGCCACTGTGGTCGAAAACATGGGGATGGACCGAAGACATGAAAATAGCCTCCGGACGCATTTTAGGCCAAGAAATCATGTGCTATAGGTCACAGGAGCCCAAAAACGGTCACACCGGCTACAGGGGTCGAAAACGTGGGGGACAGACCGAAGATGTGAAAATGGCCTCCGAATGCGTTTTTGGCCATGAAATCTGTGCTATATGTCACGGTTAGCCCGAAACAGCGATACCGAATACCGTGGTCGAAACTGTAGGGGATGGACCCAAGACGTGAAAATAGCCTCTGGATGCATTTTCGGTCATGAAATCGTGTGTTGTTGGTCTTGGGAACCCGAAAACGGCCACACTGGACACGGGATTCAAAAACGTGGGGGGATGGACCGAAAACGGTCACATTGGCCAGCAGGGTCGAAAACGTGGGGATGGACGAAAGACATGAAAATAGCCTCCAAACGGGTTTTTGGCCAAGAAATCGTGTGCTATAGGTCACGGTTAGCCCGAAAACAGTGATACCGGTCACCGTGATCGAAAATGTGGGGGATACGCCGAAGATGTGAAAATAGCCTTCGACACATTTTCCGCCATGAAATCGTATGCTGTTGGTCACGGCAGTCCGAAAACAGCCACATCGGACACGGGGGTCGAAAACCTGGGGGAATGGACTGAAGACGTTAAAATGGCCTCCGGACGCGTTTTCGCCATGAAATCGTGTGCTATAGGTCACGGTAGCCAAAAATGGCCACACCGGACACAGGGGTGGAAAACGTGGGGGATAGATAGAAGATGCGAAAATATCCTCCGGACGCGTTTTTGGCCATGATATCATGTGCTATAGGTCATAGTTAGCCAGAAAACAGTGATACAAGCCACTAAGGTCAAAAATGTGGTGGATGGACCAAGGTCGTGAAAATGGCGAACAGACGTGTTTTCGGCCATGAAATTGTGTGATATACGTCACGGGAGCACAAAAGTGGTCATACCAGCCAACGAGGTAAAAAAACGTGGGGGACTGACACAAGACACGAAAATGGCCTCCGGACGCATTTTCAGCCATGAAATCGTGTGCTATATTTCACGGTTAGCCCAAAAACAATGATAACGACCACCATGGTCGAAAACGTGGGGGATGGACCAAAGACGTGAAAATAGCTTCTGGACGCATTTTCGGCCATGAAATCATGTTATTGGTCACAGGAACTCAAAGACGGCCACACCGGACACGGGGGTGGAAGACGTGGGGGGATGGACCGAAGACGTCAAAGTGGCCTCCGAACGTGTTTTTGGCCATGAAATCGTGTGCTGGTCACGGAAGCCCAAAAATGGCCACAACAGACATAGGGGTGGAAAACATGGGGGATGGACATAAGATGTGAAAATGTCCACTAGACGCGTTTTCGGCCATAAAATTGTGTGCTATAGGTCATAGTTAGCCCAAAAACAGCGATACCGGCCACCGTGGTCGAAAAAGAGGGGGATGGACCGAAGACGTGAAAAGGGCTCCAGATGCTTTTCGGCCATGAAATCATGTGCTATAGGTCACGGGAGCCCAAAAACGGTCACACCGACCACCAGGGTCGAAAACGTGGGGGATGGACCGAAGACCTGAAAATGGCCTCCGGATGCGTTTTTGGCCATGAAATCGTGTGCTATAGGTTACGGTTAGCCCAAAAATAGTGATACCAGCCATTGTGGTCGAAAATGTGGGGGATGGACCAAAGATGTGAAAATAGCCTCCGGACGCATTTTCGGCCATGAAATCGTATGGTGTTGGTCACAACAGCACGAAAATGGCCACATTGGACACGGGGGTCGAAAATGTGGGGGAATGGACCGAATACGTTAAACTGGCCTCCAGACATGTTTTCGCAGTGAAATTGTGTGTTATAGGTCATGGTAACCCAAAAACGGCAACACCGGACGCGGGGGTGGAAAACGTGGGGGATAGACAGAAGATGTGAAAATGTCATCCGGACGCGTTTTCGGCCATGATATCATGTGCTATAGGTCATAGTTAGCTAGAAAACAGTGATACGGGCGAGTTCTCGGCCATGAAATCGTGTGCCATAGGTCACGGGAGCCCGAAAACGGTCACATCGGCCACCGAGGTCGAAAATATGGGGGATGGACCGAAGACGTGAAAATGACCTCCGGACGCGTTTTTGGCAAGGGAATCGAGTGCTATAAGTCACGGTTAGCCCAAAAACAGCAATACCGACCACCGTGGTCGAAAACGTAGAGGATGGACCGAAGACGTGAAAATAGCCTTCGGACGCATTTTCGGCCATGAAATCATGTGTTGTTGGTCACGGGAGACCGAAAACGGCCACACCGTATAGGGGGCTAAAAAACATGGGGGGATGGCCCGAAGACATCAAAATGGCCTCTGGACGTGTTTTTTGCCATGAAATCATGTGGTATAGGTCACGATAGCCCAAAAATGGCCACAATGGACACGGGGGTGGAAAACGTGGTGGATGGACCGGAGACGTGAAAATGTCCTCTGAACATATTTTCGGCCATAAAATCGTGTGCTATAGGTCACAATTTGCCCAAAAGCAGTGATACCGGCCACTGTGGTCGAAAACATGGGGGATGGACCAAAGACGTGAAAATGGCCTCTGGATGCGTTTTCAGCCAAGAAATCCTGTGCTATAGGTCACGGGAGCCCGAAAACGGTCACACCGTCCACAGGGGTCGAAAATGTGAGGGATGGACCAAAGACATGAAAATGGCCTCCGAATGCGTTTTTGGCCATGAAATCGTGTGCTATATGTCATGGTTAGCCCGAAAACAGCGATACCGATCACCGGGGTCAAAAACGTGGGGGATGGACCAAAGACGTGAAAATTGCCTCTAGATGCATTTTCGGCCATGAAATCATGTGTTGTTGGTCATGGGGACCCGAAAACGGCCACACTGGACACGGGGTTCAAAAACGTGAGGCGATGGACCGAAGACGTCAAAATGGCATCCGGACGTGTTTTCTGCCATGAAATCGTGTGCTGGTCACGGTAGCCCAAAAATGGCCACAACGGACACAGGGGTGGAAAACATGGGGGATGGACCAAAGACGTGAAAATGTCCCCCGAACGGGTTTTCAGCTATAAAATCGTGTGCTATAGGTCAAAGTTAGCCCAAAAACAGCGATACTGGCCACCATGGTTGAAAACGTGGGGATGGACCGAAGACGTGAAAATGGCTCTAGATGCTTTTCGGCCATGAAATTGTGTGCTATAGGTCACAGTTAGCCCGAAAACTGCGAATCCGGCTAGCGTGGTCGGAAACATGGGGGATGGACCGAAGACGTGAATATGGCCTCCGGACATGTTTTCGGCCATGAAATCATGTGCTATAGGTCACGGGAGCCCAAAAACGTGGATACCGGCGACCAGGGTCGAAAACGTGGGGGATGGACCGAAGACGTGAAACTGGCCTCCGGACACGTTTTTGGCCATAAAGTTGTGTGTTATAGGTCACAGTTAGCCCAAAAACAGTGATACCAGCCACCTTGGTCGAAAATGTGGGGGATGGACCGAAGATGTGAAAATAGACTCCGGAGGTATTTCCGGCCATAAAATCGTATGTTGTTGGTCATGGCAGCCCGAAATCGGCCACATTGGACATGGGGCTTGAAAACGTGGGGGAATGGACCGAAGACGTTAAAATGGCCTCCGGATGCGTTTTCTCCATGAAATCGTGTGCTATAGGTCACGGTAGCCCAAAAACGGCTGCACCGGACACGGTTGTGGAAAATGTGGGGGATAGATAGAACATGTGAAAATGTCATCCGGACGCATTTTTAGCCATGATATCATATGCTATAGGTCAGAGTTAGCCAGAAAATAGTGATATGGGCCACTAAGGTCGAAAATGTGGTGGATGGACCAAGGACGTGAAAATATCCAACAGACGCGTTTTCGGCCATGAAATCGTGTGCTATAGGTCACGGAGCACGAAAGTGGTCATACAGGCCACCGGGGTCAAAAACGTGGGAGATGGACATAAGACATGAAACTGGCCTCCGGACGCGATTTCGGCCACAAAATCATGTGCTATAGGTCACGATTAGCCTGAAAATGGCCACACCGGCAACCGGGGTCGAAACCGTGGGGGATGGACCGAAGACGTGAAAATGGCCTCCAGACGTGTTTTCGGCCATGAAATCGTGTGCTAGGTCATAGTTAGCCTGAAAACGGCCACACCGGCGACCGGGGTCAAAAACATAGGGGATGGACCGAAGACGTGAAAATGTCCTCTAGACGTGTTTTCAGCAATGAAATCGTGTGCTATAGGTCACGAAAGCCTGAAAACAGCGATAATGGCCACCGTGGTCAAAAACGTGGAGGATGGATTGAAGATGTGAAAATGTCCTCTGGACGCATTTTCGGCCATGAAATCGTGTGCCATAGGTCACGGGAGCCCGAAAATGGTTACACCAGCTACGAGGTCGAAAACATGGGGGATGGACCGAAGACGTGAAAATGGCCTTCGGACGCGTTTTTAGCAAGGAAATTGAGTATTATAGGTCACGGTTAGCCCGAAAACAGCGATACCGACCACCGTGGTCGAAAACGTAGAGGATGGACCGAAGATGTGAAAATAGCCTCCGGACGCATTTTCGACCATGAAATCATGTGCTGTTGGTCACGGGAGACCGAAAACGGCCACACCGTATAAGGTGTCGGTGTTTTATACCGACAACCGGCCTAGGGGGTACCCTAGGTGGTCTTTTGTGCGGTAGGGGCCGTCGAGAATCAAGGAGTCTATGGTGACGCAAGGAACACGATTTAGATAGGTTCGGGCCGCTAGATCGCGTAATACCCTACGTCCTGTGAGTTGGTTTTATTGAACTTGGATGAGTTGGAGTTGTCTTTGAGGGGGTCCCTGCCCAGCCTTATATACTCGTGAGGGCAGGGTTACAAGTGTGAATCCTATTGGGGTATGATTACAGAGTTCTACTCGGTGTAGATCGAGTAGTTTCTACAGGCACACCTAACTAGTCCGAGTGGGATACGCTTCTTGCCGCGTAGCCCCCTGTTCTTGATTGTGTCCGAGTACACCCCTTAGTGGGCTGTATAGGACCTACTCGTGGGCCTGGGATGCATGCCCGACAAGCCCCTGAGTACTTTGTAGTCATGCGTCGCAGTTCCGAGTACTTTGAGACCACCATCCGAGTAGTTCTTCGTAGTTGTTGTAGTGTCCAAAGTACTCGAGTACTGTCACGTGGCTGGAAGGTACTCTTCTTCTCCTTCGAGTTGCTTCTGTTCTGAGAAATTATATGGTAGTGCGATGACAATCGCACTTCATATGGAGTAGCCCCCGAGCCTTAGTTTGAGTCAAAGAGTCAGGCTTAGGGTCAAATCTGCTTTCTGGCTGTTTCTCTCTAGTAGTCTAAAAAAGAAAACTTTGTCCATCGGGTACGGTATCCGCAGCCCCCGAGCAATTAGGCAATTTTTGTTGTCAATGAAGTGGTCAAACCCTTTGATTTGAGTAGCCGTTGGATATTATGGAAATAAATCTGCTTTATATCTGACCGTTGCGTAACTAACGCTTGGAATCCGGAGGTGATGGGGATATAACGGGAGAGCCCCCTTATGGTTGGGGTTCCGTCTTCTTTTAACAGATCTGTTTTTTCCCTTTCCCCCTTTTTTCCTGTTCCTCATCGCGCCGTCGCAATTTTCCAGTGCTGCCACCGCCATTGCTGCTTTGCTTGTTGAGAGAGATCAGAGGTTGACTCCTCTCTTCTTTGCTATCTCCGAGATTGTGTGATGCACACCAAGAAGATAGGGAAGAAACCCGAGAAAACTCAAGGTCAGGCTGCGGCAGCGGGTAAGTTGAGGTCTAAATCCAAGAAGGGGAAGGAGCTAGTGCTGCCGGCGCCGAAGGTTGGTCCAACAAACCAGACTGCACCGCCACTGCCTGGGATCACATGGCAGAATTCCGTGATGAGGGAGGCGGCTGTTCAGGCGCTGGTTGATGCCAAGCTTCTCCAACCAAAGCAAGTACTCGAGTGGAGGCCTGCTTTTGGTAATGCGTGGCAGTTCGAGGAGCATCCGAATGAGACTGTCATGCTTGCACACTTTGTCGAGAGAGGTCTGGCAGTGCCTACTTCCGACTTCTTCAGAGGTATTCTTGAGTACTATAAACTCCAGCATGAAAATGGCCTCCAGACTCGTTTTCGGCCATGAAATCGTGTGTAGGTCACGGTTAGCTCGAAAACGGCCACACCGGTAACCAGGGTCGAAAATGTGGGGATAGACCAAAGACATGAAAATGGCCTCCGGACTCCTTTTCAGCCATGAAATCGTGTGCTATAGGTCTGTCATTTTCAAGATTAGCGGATCAAGACTAAGACTACTAAATTTCTTTTATGCGTGTAAGGCTTCGGATGGTGACATGGGAGACACGGGGTTTAGACTGGTTCGGGCAAGGAAGAGCCCTATGTCCAGTATCGGGAGCTGCTCGCGTTGCCCACGCGGGGGTCTGTAGTGGGGGTTACTGGAGGGCGAGAGAGGGAGCTGGTCCCAAGTCTCTTGGGTGTGCACTGATGCTCCAAAGGAGAGTGTGTGTGTTCTGATGGCTTGAGAGCATCCCCTGTCTCAGGGCCTCCGGTTCTCCTTTTATAGTGCAAGGAGGCCACCGGGGTTACAAGTGAGACCAGGTGTGAGGAGAAGTAAAAGAGATAAACCAAGTTAAGTAAAATACAACATAAGGAGAGGGACCATGTTCCTGGGTCGCCGGCCTCCTCCCCGGCCTTCGGCTCCTATCAGCCCGTCCACCGGAAGAGGGCGGCTGCCTTCGGATCCTGTCGATCATCTCCTTGTTGGCCGTTGCCGCCAGGCATGATGATGGTGTTCAGTCATGGCATCCGTGCCCGTCAAGGGAAGCGGCTGATCCCGCTGTCTTGCTGATGGCCCGTGGGACGTGGACGTCGCATCCCTGTTGCCAGATACGCGGGGCGCGAGAACGGGCGGGACTTCCTCCTGCGCTGGGCAGCGTAGGCTATGAGTGCCCTATAGCGAATCGGAGGGAGCCGCAGCCACTGTAGCCTGCGCCGCACGGTCGCACATGGGTACTTGTGGTAGGTCGCATCGAGGGCGCGAGCACCTTTCGGCGTGCCAGAGCCGCGGCGCATTTATGGCGAGGTCCACAGGGGGACCCACGAGATCCGCACCCTGATCTTCCAGTCTGTGCCCGAGGCGGGTATTTGTCTTGTGGGCCCGGGCGAGTCCGACCCCCTGCGCCCTGGGTCGGGCGAGGCGGAGTCTTGCGGCGGGGGGTCGGGCGCTCCCGACCCTGGACCCGCGGGTCGGGAAAGGCGGAGTTTGGTCATTGAGGGGTTAGGAGCGTCCGACCCCGGGGCACTGGGTCGGGCGAGGCGGAACGAGGCCCTCCTTTCCCATGTCGGGCCGATGGCAGTCTTTATTACCTCAGGTGGGCCAAGGCCTTTATGATTTTTTGCTTTCATGGGCTTTAGGAGGTTGTTAATATTTCCCCCCAACAAGGTCTTGGTTAGCCTGAAAATGGCCACACCGGCAATCGGGGTCGAAAACGTGGGGGATAGACCGAAGACGTCAAAATGGCCTCCGGACTTGTTTTCGGCCATGAAATCGTGTGCTATAGGTCACAGTTAGCCCGACAACGGCCACACCGGCAACCGACGTCGAAAACGATGGGGATGTACCGAAGATGTGAAAATGGCCTCCGGACTCATTTTCGGCCATGAAATCGTGTGCTATAGGTCATGCTTAGCCTGAAAATAGCCACACCGACACGCAGGGTCAAAAACGTGGGGGGTAGATCGAAGATGTGAAAATGGCCTCCGGACTCGTTTCGGCCATGAAATCGTGTGCTATAGGTCCCGGTCTGCCCGAAAACGGCCACACCGACAACCGGGGTCGAAAACGTGGTGGATGGTTCGAAGACGTGAAAATGGCCTCGGGACTCGTTTTCAGCCATGAAGTCGTGTGTTATAGGTCACGGTTAGCATGAAAACGGCCACACCAACACTCGGGGTCAAAAACGTGGGGGATAGAACGAAGACGTGAAAATGGCCTCCGGACTCGTTTTCGACCATGAATTTGTTTGCTATAGGTCACGGTTAGCCCGAAAACGGCCACACCGGCAACCGGCGTCGAAAACGTGGGGGATGGACCGAAGTCATGAAAATAGCCTTCGGACGTGTTTTCAGCCATGAAATCGTGTGCAATAGGTCACGGTTAGCCCAGAAATGGCCACACTGGCAACCGGGGTAAAAAACATGGGGGATAGACCAAAGACGTGAAAATGCCATCCGGACGCGATTTCGGCCATGAAATCGTGTGCTATAGGTCACGATTAGCCCAGAATCAGCCACACCAGCAACCGGGGTCGAAAACGTGGGGAATAGACTAAAGATGTCAAAATGGCCTCTGGACTCGTTTTCGGCCATGAAATCGTGTGCTATAAGTCACCGTTAGCCCGAAAACGGCCACACCGGCAACCGGGGTCGAAAACGTCGGGAATGGACCGAAGATGTGAAAATGGCCTCAAGACGCGTTTTCAGCTATGAAATCGTGTGCTATAGGTCATGGTTAACCTGAAAATGGCCACACTGGCAACCGGGGTCGAAACCATGGGGGATGGACCGAGGACGTGAAAATAGCCTCCAGATGCGTCTTCAGCCATGAAATCGTGTGCTATAGGTCACAGTTAGCCCGAAAACGGCCACAGCGGCAACCGGGGTTGAAAACGTGCGCGATGGACCGAAATCGTGAAAATGGCCTTCGCACACGTTTTCAGCCATGAAATCGTGCGCTATAGGTCATAGTTAGCCTCAAAATGGCCACATCGGCAACCCGGGTCGAAACCGTGGGAGATGGAGCGAAGACGTAAAAATAGCTACCAGACGCATTTTCGGCCATGAAATCTTGTGCTTTAGGTCAAGGTTAGCCTGAAAATGGCCACGCCGGCAACCGGGGTCGAAAACGTGGTGGATGGACCGAAGTTGTGAAAATGGCCTCCGGACGCGTTGTCAGTCATGAAATCGTGTGCTAAGTCACGATTAGCCCAAAAATGGCCACACCGGCAACCGGGGTCAAAAGCGTGGGGAATAGACTGAAGGCGTGAAAATGGCCTCCAGACTCGTTTTCGGCCATGACATCGTGTGTAGGTCACGGTTAGCCCAAAAACGGCCACACCGGTAACCAGGGTTGAAAATGTGGGGATAGACCGAAGACATGAAAATGGCCTGCGAACTCGTTTTCGGCCATGTAATCGTGTGCTATAGGTCACGGTTAGCCCAAAAACGGCCACAACAGCAACCGGGGTCAAAAACATAGGGAATGGACCGAAGATGTGAAAATGGCCTCCGGACTCGTTTTCGGCCATGAAATCGTATGCTACAGGTAATGATTAGCCTGAAAATGGCCACACTGGCAACCGGGGTCGAAACCATGGGGGATGGACCGAGGACATGAAAATGGGCTCCAGATGCGTCTTCAGCTATGAAATCGTGTGCTATAGGTCACAATTCGCCTGAAAACGACCACACCGGCAACCGGGGTCAAAAACGGGAGGATGGATCGAAGATGTGAAAATGGCCTCCGGACTCGTTTTTGGCCATGAAATCGTGTGCTATAGCTCACGGTTAACCCCAAAATGGCCACACCGGCAACCGGGGAGGAAAACGTGTGGGATGTTTCAAAGACATGAAAATGGCCTCTAGACACGTTTTCGGCCATGAAATCGTGTGCTATAGGTCATGGTTAGCCTAAAAATGGCCACACCGGCAACCTGGTCGAAACCATGGAGGATGGACCGAAGACGTAAAAATAGCCTCCAAATGTGTTTTCGGCCAGGAAATTGTGTGCTATAGGTCACGGTTAGCCTGAAAACGGCCACACCGGCAACCGGGGTCGAAAACTTGGGGGATGGACTGAAGTCGTGAAAATAGCCTCCGATCGCGTTGTCAGCCATGAAATCGTGTGCTGTAGGTCACGGTTAACCCAGAAATGGCCACACCGGCAACCGTGGTAAAAAATGTGGAGGATAGACCGAAGACGTGAAAATGGCCTCCGGACTCGTTTTCGGTCATGAAATCGTGTGTAGGTCACGGTTAGCCCGAAAACAGCCACGCCGGTAACTGGGGTCGTAAACGTGGGGGATGGACCGAAGACGTGAAAATGGCGTCCGAACACATTTTCGGCCATGAAATCGTGTGATATAGGTCACAGTTAGCCCGAAAACGTCCACACCACCAACGGGGGTCGAAAACGTCGGGATGGACCGAAGACGTGAAAATGGCCTCCGAACTCGTTTATGGCCACAAAGTCGTGTGGTATAGGTCACGGTTAGCCCGAAAAGGGCCACTCCGACAGCCGGCGTTGAAAAAGTTGGGATGGACTAAAGGCGTCAAAATGGCCTCCAGACGGATTTTCGGCCATGAAATCGTGTGCTATAGGTCACGGTTAGCCCAAAAACGGCTACATCGGCAACCGGGGTCAAAACTGTGGAGGATGGACTGAGGACTTGAAAATGGCCTCAGGACGCATTTTTGGACAAGAAATTGTGTGCTATAGGTCACGGTTAGCCCGAAAATGGCCACACAGGGAACCGAGGACGAAAACGTGTTGGTTGGACTGGAGACGTGAAAATGGCCTCCGGACTCATCTTCAGCCATGAAATCGTGTGCTATAGGTCACGGTTAGCCCGAAAACGGCCACACCGGCAACAGGTGTCGAAACTATGGGGGATTGACCAAAGACGTGAAAATGGCCTCAGGACGCATTTTCGACCATGAAATCGTGTGCTATAGGTCACGGTTAGCCCGAAAATGACAACACCAGCAACCGGGGTTGAAAACGTGGGGGATGGACCAAAGATGTGATAATAGCCTCTAGACGTGTTTTTGTCCATGAAATCGTGTGCTATAGGTCACGGTTAACCCCAAAATGGCCACACCGGCAACCGGGAACGAAAACGTGTGGGATGGTTTAAAGATGTGAAAATAGCCTCCGGACTTGTTTTCAGCCATGAAATCGTGTTCTATAGTTCATGGTTAGCCTAAAAATGGCCACACCGGCAACCGGGGGCGAAAACGTGGGGGATAGACCGAAGATGTGAAAATGGCCTCCGGACGTGTTTTTGGCCATGAAATCGTGTGGTATAGGTCACGGTTAGCCCAAAAATGGCCACACCGGCAACCGGGGTCGAAAACATGGGGGATGGATCGAAGATGTGAAAATGGCCTTCGGACGCGTTTTCGGCCATGAAATCGTGTTCTATAGGTCACAGTTAGCCCAAAAACGGCCCCATCGGCAACCGGGGTCGAAAACATGCGGGGTGGACCGAAGTCGTGAAAATGGCCTCCGCACACGTTTTCAGCCATGAAATTGTGCGCTATAGGTCATGGTTAGCCTCAAATTGGCCACACCGGCAACCGGGGTCGAAACCGTGGGGCATGGACCGAAGACGTAAAAATAGCCTCGAGACGTGTTTTCGGCCATGAAATCTTGTGCTATAGGTCACGGTTACCCTGAAAATGGCCACACCGGCAACCGGGGTCGAAAACATGGGGGATGGACCGAAGTTGTGAAAATGGCCTCCGAACGCGTTGTCAGTCATGAAATCGAGTGCTATCGGTCACGGTAGCCCAAAAATGGCCACAGCGGCAACCGGGGTCAAAAGCGTGGGGGATAGACCGAAGACGTGAAAATGTCCTCCAGACTCATTTTCGGCCATGAAATCATGTGTAGGTCACAGTTAGCCCGAAAACGACCACACCGGTAACCAGGGTCAAAAATGTGGGGATAGACCGAAGACATGAAAATGGCCTCTGGACACGTTTTCGGCCATGAAATCATGTGCTATAGGTCATGGTTAGCCTAAAAATAGCCACACCGGCAACCGGGTCGAAACCATGGAGGATGGACCGAAGACGTAAAAATAGCCTCCAGATGGGTTTTCGGCCATGAAATTGTGTGCTATAGGTCACGGTTAGCCCGAAAATGGCCACACCGGCAACTGGGGTCGAAAACTAAGGGGATGGACTGAAGTCGTGAAAATAGCCTCCGAACTCGTTTATGGCCACAAAGTCGTGTGGTATAGGTCACGGTTAGCCCGAAAATGGCCACTCCGACCGTCGGCGTTGAAAACGTTGGGATGGACTAAAGGCGTCAAAATGGCCTCCCGACGCATTTTCGGCCATGAAATCGTGTGCTATAGGTCACGGTTAGCCCAAAAACAGCCACATCGGCAACCGGGGTCGAAATTGTGGAGGATGGACCGAGGACTTGAAAATGGCCTCTGGACGCATTTTTGGCCAAGAAATTGTGTGGTATAGGTCACGGTTAGCCCGAAAATGGCCACACCGGGAACCGAGGACGAAAACGTGTGGCATGGACTGAAGACGTGAAAATGGCCTCCGGACTCATTTTCAGCCATGAAATCGTGTGCTATAGGTCACGGTTAGCCCGAAAACGGCCACACCGGCAACAGGAGTCGAAACCGTGGGGGATGGACCGAAGACGTGAAAATGGCCTCAGGACGCGTTTTCGACCATGAAATCGTGTGCTATAGGTCACGGTTAGCCCGAAAATGGCAACACCAGCAACAGGGATTGAAAACGTGGGGCATGGACCGAAGATGTGATAATGGCCTCTAGACGTGTTTTTGGCCATGAAATCGTGTGCTATAGGTCACGGTTAGCCCCAAAATGGCCACACCGGCAACCGAGGACAAAAACGTGTGGGATGGTTCGAAGATGTGAAAATGGCCTCCGGACTCGTTTTCAGCCATGAAATCGTGTTCTATAGTTCATGGTTAGCCTAAAAATGGCCACACCGGCAACCGGGGACGAAAACGTGGGGGATGGACCGAAGACGTGAAAATGGCCTCTGGACATGTTTTTGGCCATGAAATCGTGTGGTATAGGTCACGGTTAGCCCGAAAACGGCCACACCGGCAACTGGGGTTGAAACTTTGGGGGATGGATCGAAGACGTGAAAATGGCCTCCGGACGAGTTTTCGGCCATGATATCGTGTTCTATAGGTCACGGTTAGCCCGAAAACGGCCACACCGACAACCGGGGTCGAAAACGTGCAGGGTGGACCGAAGTCGTGAAAATGGCCTCTGCACACGTTTTCAGCCATGAAATCGTGCGCTATAGGTCATGGTTAGCCTCAAAATGGTCACACCGGCAACCGGGGTCGAAACCGTGGGGGATGGACCGAAGACGTAAAAATAGCCTCTAGACGCGTTTTCGGCCATGAAATCTTGTGCTATAGGTCATGGTTAGCCTGAAAATGGCCACACCGGCAACCGGGGTCGAAAACATGGGGGATGGACCGAAGTTGTGTAAATGGCCTCCGGACGCGTTGTCAGTCATGAAATCGTGTGCTATCGGTCACGGTTAGCCCAAAAATGGCCACAGCGGCAACCGGGGTCAAAAGCGTGGGGGATAGACCGAAGACGTGAAAATGTCCTCCAGACTCGTTTTCGGCCATGAAATCGTGTGTAGGTCACGGTTAGCCCAAAAACGGCCACACCGGTAACCAGGGTCGAAAATGTGGGGATAGACCGAAGACATGAAAATGGCCTCCGAACTTGTTTTCGGCCATGTAATCGTGTGCTATAGGTCACGGTTAGCCCAAAAATGGCCACACCGGCAACCGGGGTCAAAAACATAGGGGATGGGCCGAAGATGTGAAAATGGCCTCCGGACTCGTTTTCGGCCATGAAATCGTGTGCTATAGGTCTGTCGTTGTCAAGATTAGCGGATCAACACTAAGACTAGTAAATTTCTTTTATAGTGCAACGATGCCACCGAGGTTGCAAGTGAGACCGGGTGTGAGGAGAAGTAAAAGAGATAAACTAAGTTAAGTAAAATACAACATAAGGAGAGGGACCAAGTTCCCTTGTCGTCGGCCTCCTCCTCGGCCTTCGGCTCTTGTCAGCGCGTCCACCAAAAGAGGGCGGCTGCCTTCGGATCCTATCGATCATCTCCTTGTTGGTCGTTGCCGCCAGGCATGGTGATGGTGTTTGGTCGTGGCATCCGTGCCCGTCTTGGAAGCGGCTGATCCCGCTGTCTTGCTGATGGCCCGTGGGACGCGGACGTCGTGTCCCTGTCGCCGGATGCGCGGGGCGCGAGAACGGGTAGGACTTCCTCCTGCGCCGGGCGACGTAGGCTATGAGTGCCCTGTAGCGAATCGGAGGGAGCCGCAGCCACTGTAGCCTGCGCCGCACGGTCGCACATGGGTACTTGTGGCGGGTCGCGTCGTGGGCGCGAGCGCCTTTCTGCAAGCCAGAGCCGCGGCGCATTTATGGTGAGGTCGACAGGGGGACCCATGAGATCCGCGCCCTGATCTTCCAGTCTGCGCTCGAGGCGGGTATTTGTCTTGTGGGCTCGGGCGAGTCCGACCCCCTGCGCCCTGGGTCGGGCGAGGCGGAGTCGTGCGGCGGGGGGTCGGGCGCTCCCGAGCCTGGACCCGCGGGTCGGGCGAGGCAGAGTTTGGTCATCGAGGGGTCGGGAGCATCCGACCCCGGGGCACTGGGTCGGGCGAGGCGGAACAGGGCTCTCCTTTCCTATGTTGAACCGACGGCAGTCTTTATTACCTCAGGTGGGCCTGGGCCTTTATCATTGTTGCTTTCATGGGCTTTAGGAGGTCGTTAATATTTCCCCCCAACAAGGTCATGGTTATCCTGAAAATGGCCAGACTGGCAATCGGGGTCGAAAATGTGGGGGATAGACCGAAGACGTGAAAATGGCCTCCAGACTCGTTTTCGGCCATGAAATCGTGTGCTATAGGTCAGAGTTAGCCCGACAATGGCCACACCGGCAACCGGCGTCGAAAACGTGGGGAATGTACCGAAGATGTGAAAATGGCCTCCGGACTCATTTTCGGCCATGAAATCGTGTGCTATAGGTCATGGTTAGCCGGAAAATGGCCACACCGGCAACCGACGTCGAAAACGTGGGGGATGTACCGAAGATGTGAAAATGGCCTCCGGACTCGTTTTCGGCCATGAAATCGTGTTCTATAGGTCCCGGTTTGCCCGAGAACGGCCACACCGACACTCGGGGTCAAAAACGTGGGGGATAGACCGAAGACGTGAAAATGGCCTCCGGACTCGTGTTCGGCCACGAAATCGTGTGCTATAGGTCACAGTTAGCCCGAAAACGGCCACACCGGCAACCGGCGTCGAAAACGTGAGGGATGGACCGATGTCATGAAAATAGCCTCCGGACGCGTTTTCAGCCATGAAATCGTGTGCAATAGGTCATGTTTAGCCTAGAAATGGCCACACCGGCAACCACGGTAAAAAACGTGGGGGATAGACCAAAGACGTGAAAATGGCATCCGGACTCGTTTTCAGCCATGAAATCGTGTGCTATACCTCACGGTTAGCCCAGAATCGCCCACACCGGCAATCGGGGTCAAAAACGTGGGGAATAGACCGAAGATGTCAAAATGGCCTCCGGACTCGTTTTTGGACATGAAATCGTCTGCTATAGGTCGGGGTTAGCCTGAAAATGGCCACACCGACACTCAGGGTCAAAAACGTGGGGAATAGATTGAAGACGTGAAAATGGCCTCCGGACTCGTTTTCGGCCATGAAATCGTGTGCTGTAGGTCACGGTTAGCCCGAAAACGGCCACACGGGCAACCAACGTCGAAAATGTGGGGGATGTACCGAAGATGTGAAAATGGCCTCTAGACTCGTTTTCGGCCATGAAATCGTGTTCTATAGGTCCCGGTTTGCCCAAGAACGGCCACACCGACAACCGGGGTCGAAAACGTGGTGGATGGTTCGAACACGTGAAAATGGCCTCCGGACTCGTTTTCAGCCATGAAATCGTGTGCTATAGCTCACGGTTAGCCCAGAATCGCCGACACCGGCAACCGGGGTCAAAAACGTGGGGAATAGACCGAAGATGTCAAAATGGCCTCTGGACTCGTTTTCGGCCATGAAATCGTGTGCTATAAGTGACGGTTAGCCCGAAAACGGCCACACTGGCAACCGGGGTCGAAAACGTGGGGAATGGACCGAAAACGTGAAAATGGCCTCAAGACGCGTTTTCAGCTATGAAATCGTGTGCTATAGGTCATGGTTAGGCTGAAAATGGCCACACCGGCAACCGGGGTTGAAGACATGGGGGATGGACCGAACACGTGAAAATGGCCTCCGGACTCGTTTTCGGCCATAAAATCGTGTGCTAAGGGCCATGATTAGCCTGAAAATTGCCACACCGGCAACCGGAGTTGAAACCATGGCGGATGGACCGAGGACGAGAAAATGGCCTCCAGATGCGTCTTCAGCCATGAAATCTTGTGCAATAAGTCACAGTTAACCTAAAAACATCCACACCGGCACCCAGGGTTGAAAACGTGCGGGATGGACCGAAGTCGTGAAAATGGCCTCCGCAAACATTTTCAGCCATGAAATCGTGCGCTATAGGTCATGGTTAGCCACAAAATTGCCACACCGGCAACCAGGGTCGAAACCGTAGGGGATGGACCGAAGACGTGAAAATGGCCTCCGGACTCGTGTTCGGCCACGAAATCGTGTGCTATAGGTCACAGTTAGCCCGAAAACGGCCACACCGGCAACCGGCGTCAAAAACGTGGGGGTTGGACCGAAGTCATGAAAATAGCCTCCGGACGCGTTTTCAGCCATGAAATCGTGTGCAATAGGTCATGTTTAGCCCAGAAATGGCCACACCGGCAACCACGGTAAAAAACATGGGGGATAGACCAAAGACGTGAAAATGGCATCCAGACGCGTTTTCAGCCATGAAATCGTGTGCTATAGGTCATGGTTACCCCAGAGTCGGCCACACCGGCAACCGGAGTCGAAAACGTGGGGAATAGACCGAAGATGTCAAAATGGTCTCCGTACTCGTTTTCGGCCATGAAATCGTCTGCTATAGGTCGGGGTTAGGCTGAAAATGGCCACACCGACACTCTGGGTCAAAAACATGGGGGATAGATCGAAGACGTGAAAATGGCCTCCGAACTCGTTTTCGGCCATGAAATCGTGTGCTATAGGTCACGGTTAGCCCGAAAACGGCCACACCGGCAACCAACGTCGAAAACGTGGGGGATGTACCGAAGATGTGAAAATGGCGTCCAGACTCGTTTTCGGACATGAAACCATGTTCTATAGGTCCCGGTTTGCCCAAGAACGGCCACACCGACAACCGGGGTCGAAAACGTGGTGGATGGTTCGAACACGTGAAAATGGCCTCCGGACTCGTTTTCAGCCATGAAATCGTGTGCTATACCTCACGGTTAGCCCAGAATCGCCCACACCGGCAACCGGGGTCAAAAACGTGGGGAATCGACCGAAGATGTCAAAATGGCCTCTAAACTCGTTTTCGGCCATGAAATCGTGTGCTATAAGTGACGGTTAGCCCGAAAACAGCCACACTGGCAACCGGGGTCCAAAACGAGGGGAATGGACCGAAAACGTGAAAATGGCCTCCAGACGCGTTTTCAGCTATGAAATCGTGTGCTATAGGTCATGGTTAGCCTGAAAATGGCCACACCGGCAACCGGGGTTGAAAACATGGGGGATGGACCGAACACGTGAAAATGGCCTCCGGACTCGTTTTCGGCCATGAAATCGTGTGCTAAGGTCATGATTAGCCTGAAAATGGCCACACCGGCAACCGGGGTTGAAACCATGGTGGATGGACCGAGGACGAGAAAATGGCCTCCAGATGCGTCTTCAGCCACGAAATCGTGTGCAATAGGTCACAGTTAGCCTAAAAACATCCACACCGGCACCTAGGGTTGAAAACGTGCGGGATGGACCGAAGTCGTGAAAATGGCCTCCGCAAACGTTTTCAGCCATGAAATCGTGCGCTATAGGTCATGGTTAGCCTCAAAATTGCCACACCGGCAACCGGGGTCGAAACCGTAGGGGATGGACCGAAGACGTGAAAATGGCCTCCGGACTCGTGTTCGGCCACGAAATCGTGTGCTATAGGTCACAGTTAGCCCGAAAACGGCCACACCGGCAACCGGCATCAAAAACGTGGGGGATGGACCGAAGTCATGAAAATAGCCTCCGGACGCGTTTTCAGCCATGAAATCGTGTGCAATAGGTCATGTTTAGCCCAGAAATTGCCACACCGGCAACCATGGTAAAAAACATGGGGGATAGACCAAAGACGTGAAAATGGCATCCAGACGCGTTTTCGGCCATGAAATCGTGTGCTATAGGTCACGGTTAGCCCAGAATCGGCCACACCGGCAACTGGAGTCGAAAACGTGGGGAATAGACCGAAGATGTCAAAATGGTCTCCGGACTCATTTTCGGCCATGAAATCATCTGCTATAGGTCGGGGTTAGCCTGAAAATGGCCACACCGACACTCAGGGTCAAAAACATGGGGGATAGATCGAAGACGTGAAAATGGCCTCCGGACTCATTTTCGGCCATGAAATCGAGTGCTATAGGTCACGGTTAGCCCGAAAACGGCCACACCGGCAACCAACGTCGAAAACGTGGGGGATGTACCGAAGATGTGAAAATGGCCTCCAGACTCGTTTTCGGCCATGAAATCATGTTCTATAGGTCCCGGTTTGCCCAAGAACGGCCACACCGACAACCGGGGTCAAAAACGTGGTGGATGGTTCGAACACGTGAAAATGGCCTCCGGACTCGTTTTCAGCCATGAAATCGTGTGCTATACCTCACGGTTAGCCCAGAATCGCCCACACCGGCAATCGGGGTCAAAAACGTGGGGAATAGACCGAAGATGTCAAAATGGCCCCTGGACTCATTTTCGGCCATGAAATCGTGTGCTATAAGTGACGGTTTGCCCGAAAACGGCCACACTGGCAACCGGGGTCGAAAACGTGGTGGATGGTTCGAACACGTGAAAATGGCCTCCGGACTCGTTTTCATCCATGAAATCGTGTGCTATACCTCACGGTTAGCCCAGAATCGCCCACAGCGGCAACCGGGGTCAAAAACGTGGGGAATAGACCGAAGATGTCAAAATGGCCTCTGGACTCGTTTTCGGCCATGAAATCATGTGCTATAAGTGACTGTTAGCCCGAAAACGGCCACACTGGCAACCGGGGTCGAAAACGTTGGCAATGGACCGAAAACGTGAAAATGGCCTCCAGACGCGTTTTCAGCTATGAAATCGTGTGCTATAGGTCATGGTTAGCCTAAAAACATCCACACCGGCACCCAGGGTTGAAAACGTGCGGGATGGACCGAAGTCGTGAAAATGGCCTCCACAAACGTTTTCAGCCATGAAATCGTGCGCTATAGGTCATGGTTTAGGGTTTAGGGTTTAGGGTTAGGGTTTAGGGTTTTAGGGTTTAGGGTTTAGGGTTTAGGGTTAGGGTTTAGGGTTTAGGGTTTAGGGTTTAGGGTTTTAGGGTTTTAGGGTTTTAGGGTTTAGGGTTTAGGTCGCATTGTTTCATCGTCTATAGTTGTGTTAGGGTTTAGGTCG
>NC_028452.1:50650484-50651951 GCF_000263155.2 Setaria italica | reverse complement strand
TATTCGGGCTCACGTGACCTATAGCACACGTATTCTTGGCCCAAAACGGGTTCGGAGGCCATTTTCACAGCTTCGTACGATCACCCACGTTTTCGACCCCGGTTGTCGGCGTATCCGTATTCGGGCTCACGTGACCTATATCACACGTATTCTTGGCCCAAAACGGGTCCGGTGGCCATTTTCACAACTTCGGACTATCCCCACGTTTTCGACCCCGGTTGTCGGCGTGTCCGTATTCGACCTCACGTGACCTATAGCACACATATTCTTTGCCCAAAACGGGTCCGGAGGCCATTTTCACGGCTTCGTACGATCACCCACGTTTTCGACCTCGGTTGTCGGCGTGTCCGTATTCGGGCTCACTTGACCTATAGCACACGTATTCTTGGCCCAAAATAGGTCCGGCGGCCATTTTCACAACTTCGGACCATCCCCACGTTTTCGACCCCGGTTGTCGGCGTGTCCGTATTTGGGCTCACATGACCTATAGCACACGTATTCTTGGCCCAAAAAGGGTCCGGCGGCCATTTTCACAACTTCAGACCATCCCCACGATTTCGACCCCGGTTGTCGGCGTGTCCGTATTCGGGCTCACGTGACCTATAGCACACGTATTCTTGGCCCAAAACGGGTCCGGCGGCCATTTCCACAACTTCGGACCATCCCCACGTTTTGAACCCCGGTTGTCGGCGTGTCCGTATTCGGGCTCACGTGACCTATAGCACACGTATTCTTGGCCCAAAATGGGTGCGGCGGCCATTTTCACAACTTCGGACCATCCCCACGTTTTCAACCCCGGTTGTCGGCGTGTCCGTACTCGGGCTCACGTGACCTATAGCACACGTATTCTTGGCCCAAAACGGGTTCGGAGGCCATTTTCACGGCTTCGGACGATCACCCACGTTTTCGACCCCGGTTGTCGGCGTGTCCGTATTCGGGCTCACGTGACCTATATCACACATATTCTTAGCCCAAAACGGGTCCGGCGGCAATTTTCACAACTTCGGACCATCCCCACGTTTTCGACCCCGGTTGTCGGCGTGTCCGTATTCGAGCTCACGTGACCTATAGCACACGTATTCTTGGCCCAAAACAGATCCGGCAGCCATTTTCACAACTTCGGACCATCCCCACGTTTTCAACCCCGGTTGTCGGCGGGTCCGTATTCGGGCTCACGTGACCTATAGCACATTTATTCTTGGCCCTAAACGGGTCCGGCGGCCATTTTCACAACTTTGGACCATCCCCACGTTTTCGACCCCGGTTGTCGGCGTGTCCGTATTCGGGCTCACGTGACCTATAGCACACGTATTCTTGGCCCAAAACGGGTCCGGCGGCCATTTTCATGGCTTCGGACGATCACCCACGATTTCGACCCCGGTTGTCGGCGTGTCCGTATTCGAGCTCAAGTGACCTATATCACACGTATTCTTGGCCCAAAATGGGTCTGGCGGCCATTTTCACAAC
>NC_028452.1:50633223-50650180 GCF_000263155.2 Setaria italica | reverse complement strand
ACGATTTCTTGGCCCCAAAAGGGTCCGGCGGCCATTTTCACAACTTCGGACCATCCCCACGATTTCGACCCCGGTTGTCGGCGTGTCCGTATTCGGGCTCACGTGACCTATAGCACACGTATTCTTGGCCCAAAACGGGTCCGGCGGCCATTTCCACAACTTCGGACCATCCCCACGTTTTGAACCCCGGTTGTCGGCGTGTCCGTATTCGGGCTCACGTGACCTATAGCACACGTATTCTTGGCCCAAAATGGGTGCGGCGGCCATTTTCACAACTTCGGACCATCCCCACGTTTTCAACCCCGGTTGTCGGCGTGTCCGTACTCGGGCTCACGTGACCTATAGCACACGTATTCTTGGCCCAAAACGGGTTCGGAGGCCATTTTCACGGCTTCGGACGATCACCCACGTTTTCGACCACGGTTGTCGGCGTGTCCGTATTCGGGCTCACGTGACCTATATCACACATATTCTTAGCCCAAAACGGGTCCGGCGGCAATTTTCACAACTTCGGACCATCCCCCACGTTTTCGACCCCGGTTGTCGGCGTGTCCGTATTCGAGCTCACGTGACCTATAGCACACGTATTCTTGGCCCAAAACAGATCCGGCAGCCATTTTCACAACTTCGGACCATCCCCACGTTTTCAACCCCGGTTGTCGGCGGGTCCGTATTCGGGCTCACGTGACCTATAGCACATGTATTCTTGGCCCTAAACGGGTCCGGCGGCCATTTTCACAACTTTGCACCATCCCCACGTTTTCGACCCCGGTTGTCGGCGTGTCCGTATTCGGGCTCACGTGACCTATAGCACACGTATTCTTGGCCCATTACGGGTCCGGCGGCCATTTTCATAACTTCGGACCATCCCCACGTTTTCAACCCCTTTTGTCGGCGTGTCCGTATTCGGGCTCACATGACTTATAGCACACGTATTCTTGGCCCAAAACGGGTCCGGCGGCCATTTTCACAACTTCGGACCATCCCCACATTTTCGACCCCGGTTGTCGGCGTGTCCGTATTCGGGCTCACTTGACCTATATCACACGTATTCTTGGCCCAAAATGGGTCGAGCGGCCATTTTCACAACTTCGGACCATCCCCACGATTTCGACCCCGGTTGTCGGCGTGTCCGTATTCGAGCTCACGTGACCTATAGCACACGTATTCTTGGCCCAAAACGGGTCCGGCGGCCATTTTCACAACTTCGGACCATCCCCACGTTTTCATCCCCGGTTGTCGGCGTGTCCGTATTCGGGCTCACGTGACCTATAGCACACATATTCTTGGCCCAAAATGGGTCCGGAGGCCATTTTCACGGCTTCGGACGATCACCCACGTTTTCGACCTCGGTTGTCGGCGTGTCCGTATTCGGGCTCACGTGACCTATATCACACGTATTCTTGCCCCAAAACGGGTCCGGCGGCCATTTTCACAACTTGGGTCTATCCCCACGTTTTCGACCCCGGTTGTCGGCGTGTCCGTATTCGGGCTCACGTGACCTATAGCACACGTATTCTTGGCCCAAAACGGGTCCGGAGGCCATTTTCACGGCTTCGGACGATCACCCACGTTTTCGACCTCGGTTGTCGGCGTGTCCGTATTCGGGCTCACGTGACCTATAGCACCGGTATTCTTGGCCCAAAATGGGTCCGGCGGCCATTTTCACAACTTCGGACCATCCCCACGTTTTTAACCCCGGTTGTCGGCGTGTCCGTACTCGGGCTCACGTGACCTATAGCACACGTATTCTTGACCCAAAACGGGTTCGGAGGCCATTTTCACGGCTTCGGACGATCACCCATGTTTTCGACCCCGGTTGTCGGCATGTCCGTATTCGGGCTCACGTGACCTATATCACACATATTCTTGGCCCAAAACGGGTCCGGCGGCAATTTTCACAACTTCGAACCATCCCCACGTTTTCGACCCCGGTTGTCGGCGTGTCCGTATTCGAGCTCACGTGACCTATAGCACACGTATTCTTGGCCAAAAACGGGTTCGGAGGCCATTTTCACGACTTCGGACGATCACCCACGTTTTCAACACCGGTTGTCGGCGTGTCCGTATTCGGGCTCACGTGACCTATATCACACATATTCTTGGCCCAAAACGGGTCCGGCGGCCATTTTCACAACTTCGGACCATCCCCACGTTTTCGACCCCGGTTGTCGGCGTGTCCGTATTCGGGCTCACGTGACCTATAGCACACGTATTCTTGGTCCAAAACGGGTCTGGCGGCCATTTTCACAACTTTGGACCATCCCCCACGTTTTCAACCCCGGTTGATCGGCGTGTCGTATTCGGGCTCACGTGACCTATAGCACACGTATTCTTGGCCCAAAACGGGTCCGGAGGCCATTTTCACGGCTTCGGACGATCACCCACGTTTTCGACCTCGGTTGTCGGCATGTCCGTATTCGGGCTCACGTGACCTATAGCACATGTATTCTTGGCCCAAAATGGGTCCGGCGTCCATTTTCACAACTTCAGACCATCCCCACATTTTCAACCACGGTTGTCGGCGTGTCCGTATTCGGGCTCACGTGACCTATAGCACACGTATTCTTGGCCAAAAACGGGTTCGGAGGCCATTTTCACGACTTCGGACGATCACCCACGTTTTCAACACCGGTTGTCGGCGTGTCCGTATTCGGGCTCACGTGACCTATATCACACATATTCTTGGCCCAAAACGGGTCCGGCGGCCATTTTCACAACTTCGGACCATCCCCACGTTTTCGACCCCGGTTGTCGGCCTGTCCGTATTCGGGCTCACGTGACCTATAGCACACGTATTCTTGGTCCAAAACGGGTCTGGCGGCCATTTTCACAACTTTGGACCATCCCCACGTTTTCAACCCCGGTTGTCGGCGTGTCCGTATTCGGGCTCACGTGACCTATAGCACACGTATTCTTGGCCCAAAACGGGTCCGGCGGCCATTTTCACAACTTCGGACCATCCCCCCGTTTTCAACCCCTTTTGTTGGCGTGTCCGTATTCGGGCTCACGTGACCTATAGCACACGTATTCTTGGCCCAAAACGGGTCCGGCGGCCGTTTTCACAACTTCGGACCATCCCTACATTTTCGACCCCGGTTGTCGGCGTTTAAGAATTGTAAACTTGGTGTTGTATTGCTAGTTTGCTAATGTTATACCGTTCTGTACTGTTCATTTTCGATTTTCGATTAATTCGTAGGGTTTCATGTATCCGCAGATTTCAGTTTCGGGGATGGATTTTCACCCGAAACTGTTTTCGGTTCGGATTTGAGTTTTAGGTTCGGGTTTCGGTTTTGGATGCCCAGAAACTCCACCCGATCCGAACCCACCCTGTTGCCATCCTTAACCGCCACCGAATGAGCCGCGCTCCAGGGGGTGGCGCCGCCGCGGGAAACGATGATGGCGAGGAGCAGCAGCTCAACCCCTTCCTCGACGTAGCTCCGTCCGCCTCCTCGAGGGTCCAGTTCAGGTGAGTGCTTTGCTTGCGGTTGCTCTGCATGAGCAGTTTGTGCTGGCTGGATCTGTGTAAGTGTGACCCGCCCGCTCGATGGGTTCTGCGGTGGTGGGCGCAGGAATGTGGTGTCGCGCGCGCGGTGGGTGGAGGAGGCCGGTGCCGTGGAGGTGGTGGAGAGCAAGGGCAAGCTGTGACTGACCACCGGCGTCACCCGGGGCGGCAAGCTGTGCTACAACATCGAGGAGATCGGGTACGCCACCTGTTCGATTGAATGCCGTAGCTGCGCATTGTATGTCAGGTTCCTCGTGGTATATTATTGTACTGGCCCTTTAGCCATGGTGTGCTTTGCATCCAGTAGGCCAGCATAAACTCATCGCTGCTTAAACCTCTGAGCCATTTGTTAATCGATTATGCATGAATAATGAATTCCGTGTCATTGATTTCTGGCTTGTTGAAACCATGCAGGTTCTTGGTTGAAAGAGGCGCCTTGATTCGTCTCAATGACAAGGATAAAACGATAGGAATAGAAGGCATCTATGAAAAAATCGCTGGAGGAAAATATGGGTGCTCCTGGGATGCCTTCCAAGCTTATAAGCACTTGAAATCGCTTGGTTATATTGTTGGACGATATGGTGTTCCCTGGACAATGAAGAATAGTGGTACTTGTGACACTACTGTTCCTCCCACGAGTGTGGTTCACACTGATCAGAGCTTCAATAGAGTCGATGGTACCTGCAGTGATATAACCATGTTGCTGAAGGAAATGCACATTGATGGGATATCTCCATCCTTTGAAGTGTATTTGCCTAACAGCAAGTTTAAAAAATCTTCCCCAGGAACCCCTAGTTTCCTCTTATGTCTGTTAAGGTAATGTTCCTTTTATCCGGTCAATTATAGTTTCATCTTCCAAAGTTCATCTTCTGTTGGTCTCCCAGTATTTTCGTGTAGATATAGTGTCCATCATCATTTAGACTACTTGAATTACTGAGCTATTTTTCTGTAAACATGAAAGGATTTCCCCCCTGTGGCGCATTTGATGTGATTTTAGCAATACCTTCTTGTTTGAAATGCATGTGAGTGCCCCTGGCAGGCTGCCACACATGGACCAAGTTTCATGGAGACCAAGGGAGGCTCCGGCATGCACATTAATTAATTTATTGCTCTAGTAGATTTACTCGCAATTGTTACCCATCTGTTAGCTATATGGACCAAAGAAATGAATAGCTCAGTCTCAAAGCTGATTGAATATTCGTGATGTCAAGTGGACTCTCAGTTAATCCTCATTGTGACCGTTTTATTGCAACTTATCACATTTTCTTTCCATTATCACTAACTTTTATCCTGAAGATAGACAAATAGCTAATTCTAGGCATGTAGTAGGCTAAGAGTCTGAAATTTTGTGAAGTGCAGATACACTGTCCATGAAAGTAAGGAAAAAAGAGTTCAAATCGACTTTGGTGATAGCATATGAATAAAATTTATAACATAATACATTGCTCTCATATACTCTGTTGATCCATGTTTGTACCGGAGTATCACAACTTTGACATAAAGTCCTAAAAAAATATTGATATTATTGTTCATTTCGGTGCAGGAATAAGCCCCCCTCAAGGGTTGTATTGGAAATGGTGGAAAACAATTTTGGGGGTATTCCTCTTAAATATTGCCATGTGGATAATGGGCGTGTCAGCTTTCTTTCCTTGGACAAAGTTGCTCTTCCAAGCTTGCCTTGATGGGTAGCAGGCACATTTGTTTGCGCTCCTTGTTGTCACTGATCTTGTAATAACATACATAGAAATAGCGAGATCTTAAGATATATTTGCCTCAGCAGTTATTCTTGTTTGAAGCACGGTTAGTTTCGTTTTTATAGTATAGGTTAGTGTTGAGACACTGATTTATATATTTTATGGATTCTATGTAAACCAGAAGTTTCATGCACAGGCAAGATACTAAATAACATTCGTAGCATCCGCAATAGCGCTTGCTATAGCGGTAGATAGCGTACCATTACTAGCGTTCGTTATTGCCCACTATTTGCTATATTTATGATATATGAATATAAATCAAATGGTAATAATAATGTTTAAAATGGTTATTTAGGTAATGACGAAGAGTTACTGGATGAAAAATGAATTTTTTTATTTATTGATATGTGAATTTAATGTTAATATATATCCATACATCTTAATTATATCTATTTATTTGTGATTCTTACCATGAAATGTAATGGCTAACTTTTTTATAAGTAAACTTGATATTAACATTCATATATGCTCTAAAATTGTGACTATTTTTTGAATTCCACTATTTGAACTTAGCATTCGCTATAGCACCCGCTATCCGTGATCCGCTACACCGGCACTAATACAAGACCAACCGAAGCCCAAATTAACATGAGGTTTTCAAATTGAGACCGCACAAGTAAAGCACGTAATGAATATAAATATGAAGCCGAAATCTGCTAGTGCGAACAAAACTTTCAATTATATGAACTGTGGTACTGAACATTGAAACAAGCATGGATATCTCCGTAGTACACAAGCCCTACAAAAACAATCTTGCAGGTCATCGTGAAATTTGGTTAGAAACAATAGAAAAGGTCTGGTTCAGAAGCTCTAAGCTAATAGTGACCTTCGTCTTGCTACAGTACAAATCATTTTAGGTTTTGCTTATCTAGAAGCTGCAATAGCACTTTCTTAGCTGTTGCTCTTCCCTTGACAAAGAAGAGGGAATTTCCGAAGATGTTAAAGTAGGGATTTTTCGACGTTCTCATAATCCAGCAATTTGTTGTAGAGTCCAGATTCTACAGAGGTGTGTGAAATCATGTTTAGTCTTTGCTTCTTGTTTACTTCTGATGATTTTGTTTCTGAGGCTGCACCAGGGACCTTTGGATTTCCAACAGCAACGAATGCTACTCTCTTCCTAGTCTCATGCTTGAGGTTCGAGTGTGGAACTGAATGCATGCAAGTATTAAGCGTGTCAGGAACTGAACAAGCACCACTTTCCTTTTCCAGTTGCCTCCCACTCTGAGAACCTCCAGCACCACTGCAATGGTTCATTTTGTCCGGTTGCTCAGCCAGAGCAGCGTCTGCCTGTTTGGCTGGCAGGTTCGTTTCTTCAAGGTTTAGTGTATCTGAAAAAATGGCCACAAATAGGGCAATGGAGTTAACAAGAATGCTTTTGAATGAAGTGATAAAAAAGAACCGAGCCTGTTCAGATGAATGCGTAACAAACAATTTGATACTGAAAATTATACTTGTGTTTGGTTCCCTAAATAATAATTGACTACTAGTGGTAACCTGAAAGGTGTCTTACAATTATCTAAAGAACTAATCAAGCGTTGCATCATAGCTGTAATACGGAAAACCTGGTTATTGAAAACCAGCACCTTATTAGCTATCATTCAGCTAGGCTATCTGATCTTAGTATTGCAGACATGTCAGGCATGCTATCGGCCATATCGCTATAAATCATGCCAACATGTTCAATGGTAACTGTTCACCAATAAAAAGTTCTAATGTGGCATACTTCCAAAGATTGATGGATAACCCAAAATGCCAGTTTCAAGTAGCCCTGTTCATCGGTTTGAAAAAACCGGCTGCTAACTCAGTAGATGAAGGTTAGAATGTATGTCAGCATTTTATTGTTCTGTGCCTTTCCTGTTGTTATCTTTAATAGTTTAGAGTAATTATGCTATCTAAATTTCTTTTCCCTGTTTTCCTCAGATTCGACTGACTTGGAAGCATAATATTTTCATTCAAGTATGTCAAAAATTCATGGTGTTGCCAAACCAAAGACTGCAACATCTGGCTTGGTCTATCAGTTTGACGTTTTCTTGGATCTCATTTTAATGTTAATCACGAGCTGTTCGACCAATGCATTTCTTTTTTGCTTTTTCTTTATTCATGTTAGTGTATAGCTGCAGTTGTAAGGCAGCTGCCCTAGTCTTCCTGCACAGGCATATGTATTTTAGAGAATTTCTACACAATTTGTACCATTCTAGGCAATGAAATCCCAGATGTTTTTGGAGAGCTCAAAGCCATGTTCATAACTTGGAATTTCTTCACAAATTATATTTGTCAAAAACACCTGATATTACATATTTACATAGCTTCGATTTTGTACGTTCCTTGTGTGTAGCCAATAGTACGTACTTGATTAATTCGGCACGTGCAGAGTTAGCAGTACCAGCATTGTGTGGTCACTCTACGTCTCCAGAACTAAACCAACGTAAACCCGTTCAAACCAGCCAGCCCAGCCCGCACCGGCGGTACTTCCCACCAGCTAGCAAGTACAAAACCAGCCCCACCCAGACCAGCAAGCTCCCTCCTGGTTTGGTTTAGAAACAAACAAGAAACCTGGGAAACCGGACCATGAACAGGGCTAGTTTCAAGTGCCTTGGTAGCTAGCATGGGAACAAGCAGCATGATAAATGATCCTTAAATAATTCAATTTTATACATTTGATTTCAGCTATGTTTTTCACAATGTAATGATGTTACTAAGGTGCTTGATGTCCATTCAAACTCAGTGCCCATTCAGAAAGTAAGCATCAAACAATGCAACTAAGAATTCAGGATCTTCATATATTTATCATGAATAATAGAAAATAAAGCATTTCAACCTTCACTAACGAGTGGAAGCGTCTCATACTGGATTGAAGATTCAGGACCACAGGGCTTCTGATCCTCAACTTGTGTTTCCTGACAGCTATCTTTCATCTTTTCATGCAAAAGAAATTTATCTTTCACCCATACACACTCCAGAATTGTACAAGCATCATTCATAGAGGGGTAGTATTCTCTGAAAGCCTGTGGGAATAACCGAAGGGAAATGAGGCAAAGTTATTCAGTGAAATCATTATATCTTCCAGAAAGATCAGCTTGTGTGAGAGTGAAAACACAGGCTTAGACAATAGAGTTTCTCCATGGTATTCAAAATTACATAATTGCTAGTGTGAAAGCAAAACAGACCTGCACTCCACCGATGCTAATCTTAACAGCCTGCTTCCTACCAGTAAGATCTGTAACCTTATTATATAATAAAACAACATCAAGTAACATCTGTGAAGCAAGTACCAGAGGGTCAGAGGCTACGGCAAAAGCTTTTGTAAGGAAAAGAGAAAGAATAACAATATCAGTCAGCATGTGGTTCCAAGGTGAAATTCAAGAGAAAGAAATTATAACTCTCACCTGTTGGATCAGGACCCTTATTCGTGCAAGCAAAGAAAACACCGCGGTACAAAGATCGATGAAGAATGATCTAGCAAGTAAAAATGTTATCTGACTGTAGTGTAGGTCAAGGAACTTTGTATATGTTTCAACCATAGAGGTAGGGTAGAAATTTATATCTGCTTTGTTTTATGAGGCTAAGCCAATTGTAAGGCATGACTCACTTATCGGTAAGCCTAGAACAAATGGACATGAGAACAGAAAACAAAGGATACATTGCTGCCTTCATGACAGGTTCAGCCATCTGCACAGGATAGAGAAGTTTTTCACTGAGATTTGATATGATACAAAGTTGGGCAGAGTATGAAATCTCTCTTCCAGGCTACAGATAAGTCATGATCACAAGAGCATCAATGCTCCACAAACACAAAACACACCTGGGATAACAAGCGAGCAACACCCAAAAGCCTCTCATGATGGCTGTGGTTCGCACCAGGTTTCTTCTTAGTCTGCCTACATCAGAATCCAGAAGAAAGCAAAGTAACAACAGATCAACTATTTCGACAATAGCAAGTGAAATTTGAAAGCAGCGCAAATGCAAAAGCAGACTGACTCGGTCAGGACGAGGATCGTGTTGGCCGGCTTGCGGGATGCGAGGACGGGGAACACGGCGTTGAGGACCTGGGCGAGATCGGCGCCGAGTAGCAGCTTCAGGTCCCTCCTCACCTGCATGCGCAGACACATGGGGACACATCTCCTGTCAGTGCGAGCCACTCGCCAACATCGGGGTGGGGGTTGTCCTGGTATCCTTAGGAGGATGTGGAGACGCGGCGCTCACCTTGAGGAGGTACTGGAAGTAGGCGGCGCCGCGGTGCTGGTTCCGGTGCTTGTACACCAAGCGCTCAAGCACCCCCGCCTCCGCCTGCAGGTGACGTAGCGCCGCCCGCAGCCGCTGCTCCTCTTCGTCCCCCGCCGTAGGCGGAGAACCCGCCTCCGACCGCTGCGACATGGCTGACGGCGTGTGAGAACGTGGTGGCATCTTGACAGGAATTGATATAGACTTGTACACTTTTAGGGTTGGGGTGAGATATCCTTAAATTTGTGCAGTCATACAATCTACCCGTCCCATCCATCTATCTACTTCTATGATGGAACAGTTAATGATAAAGAGTATCCACATTACTTGTTTGGTAGGTAGATTTTCTTTGTCAATATCATAATACTGCTTCCACGTACAAGGGGGTGGATGATTTATTGTACCAATACAAATCAGGAAATCATTCAGTTCCTACAATGGCAGTTTCTACTGCTTTAATTTTGATAAAATTCAAATCCACCTTTTACACAACAGAATTAATTATACTAATCATTCGACAGTAATGGAAAAATTGCCATAGAATTAATTATTTCTATGTGACAGAAATAATTGTTATAATAACTATTCAGCACTAAGGGAAAAATCGTGAGTCAAACCTGCCTTCTACATGACAGAATTAATTATACTAACTGTTCAACATTACGGCGAAATCACAAGTTAAACCCACCTTTTGCACGACAAAATTGATTAAACTAAATGGTCAACATTATGGCAAAATTGCGATCTGAATCCGCCTTTTGCATGACAGAATTAAATGCACTAACAGGCTAACAGGACAATCAAGAGCGGAAACTGACTTTTACACGATAGAATTAACTAAAACAATCGTCAACACTAACGGTACAGTGGCTTTATTCGGTGACAGCTTTGGTAAACTCAATGTAAATAACGGAGTATGACGGCTGCATGCAGATTGTGGTTGCCAACCATTTCAGTCTGATTTAGACATGATACAAAGATGAGGCGAGCGAGACTTGAGTGGTCGGAAAGCGATACAAAAATATCATTATAGCTTCAAGCATTTAATAACTTGTGAAACGTTCAGAAGGCAATGATGATACTTACAACATTGAAGACAGCAGGAGCCCCAGGACCTGCATAACCAAATTCATTTAGCATATGCTTGCTTGATCAAGGCGCTAGGAACGCTTGAAAAGGATAGTTAAGCCGCGCACCGATCTCAAGATCATGCCATGGATGAGCAGCTACTGATCTCCTGGACAGAGAAGAGAGGATCCTTTCATTGAGCTTAGGGGCTCGCTTCGGCTGCTCAGCAGCAGCAGCAGCAGTCTTATCCTCTTCACTCATCCTGCAATGGAAAGAAGCCACGAATAAAAAATCTATCCAGCACAAGATCCGTATGTGTTTTCACCGAGAAACATATAGGAGCAAGTTTCACAAATCATTTCCACCGAAGTAAACAGGAGCCGAGGAAATCAAACCCCGGGAATTGCTATAACAAATACAAAAATCCCATCAGCAGCCACCAAATCACAGGTTTGATCCATGAGGCCACCCACTAGCAGGTCTAGGCAGGCAAAAATCTACCGTTCCTCGATCAGCTAGTAACGCAGAGGGGTCTTTCAAGAGGGAAAAAACGTAGAACGAAACAGCGGATGAGGTGGAAGGTCGAAGCCCGATCTGGTCGGGGTCGCGAGCGGCAAAGTTGATGCATGCATCTGGAGCATGTAAGGCAAGGATATTGCTCAGTGTAAGCTGTGTTGGCTATGTACTAATGTAAACACCACAAATATGGCTTTACAAATGAATAAATGATCCAAAAATACATGGGATCCAGTTAATCCACAGAGCAAGTCCATAGATATCAGATAATGCTGCAGCACAAGAACAATTTGTGAACAAGCCCGCAGCTTTGCCCAACCTCCTCCCAAACATGGGTGTGAAACAATAGTTTTAATCAACCAATGAATGGGTGGATGCCAGGTGGATGAATTAATAAGTAATTTTCTACAAAACAGATCAACAGGTATGGACAATTGTGCACGCTACACTGAAGAACTAGAATTTATTGGTGCATATTTTGCGGTGAAGTATAACTTTATCCTTTCAGCCTTCCTAAAATGCACCTAACTACTAGTAACATCCGAGCCCATAGAGCAAGTCTATCAGATAAATTTGTAACCTCCAGCACGGCAGAGAAAAAGCAGGCAGCTTTAGACCCGACCTCCTCCAAAACATGGGGCTGGCACGTGTAGCCGTGGGGATCGAACTGAACCCCCAAAGCAAAATTCAACTTATTCGCAAACTTTGACAGCTTCTAACCGTACCCCCTCCTCGCAGAAAAGGAATTCGCAACGAATTGTGCGAACTGGAGCAGGAAAACTCTCGGATTGATCCCTCACGGGTCGCGCAGCACAGGGAAGATCCTGCGGAACAGGGCGCGCGCAATCCGCCCAAGCAACCAAGCAAGGTGGCTAGGGTTTCCTTACCAGGTGGGGAAGAAGCCGATCCAAGCCCGGACGGATCCCCTCCCCGCGCCCGTTCACGAGCGCCGAGGAGTAGGACGAGACGAACCCCTTCGCGGTGGGGCGAGCAGGCGGCGCGTTCCGCGCCGGCGGAACTAGGCGCGGACGGCACTCGATGGGGGGCGGCGAAAGGGCCGGGGAGACGGGAAGGAAGGGGCGCGCGCTCTTTCGTCGCCGCCGGGGAGGGGGAGAGGAGGGGAGGGAATAGAATGAAGATGGAATAGAATGTTTAGGTTTTTTTCACAGATTTTTCTTCAGTTAACCATTTCGTAATTTGGAGACGTAAGAGCGACCATCATACATGTCATATGGTATTTTGACATACATATAGACGTTGAAGGCACGATATTATATTGCTCATTTATCAATAATTTTTGCGTATTGCTATACTACACTCGAGTCAAAATCATCTCTCCCACATTCGAATTTTTTTCTCTTCCACATCTTCCCTTTCTTCTCCACCTCTGGCGAACTTTTTAGAGTTCGGGGTTTCGAGGGTTCAGGTTACCTGTATCCGGCGAACCTAGAAGAAGCTCCGGGGTGGCAGGGAAGCGAGCAGTCGTGGCGGTCGAGACGACGGCAAGGCGGGGCGGCGATGGACCCCCGTTTGGCTGCGAATTTTTACGATCCATATAGACACATGATTAGTTGAAAACTTAAAATTATTGAAACATTTCCTGATCATAAGAGAATCTTACCATCGTAGCTATATGCTTTAATCATAGCAGTATATGTCAAAACATCATGGAAGCAACCAAATGCTTCTTCAGTTAGTTTGCCCTGAATCGAAATCTCTAAACTGTATGCACAGGAGTTTGTTCTCGCATGCCATGGTTAGCACCCGAGAGGAGTCCAAAGCCATGGAAATGGTGACACGAAAACAAAAGTCACATAGGTACTCTTTAGAGGTAACAGGATAACAAACGTCACATATACACACTTCAAAAATACATAGCTACTCTTCAGAGGTAACAGTATAACAAATGTCGTATAGGCAGCACTCTTCAGAGGTAACATGGTACCAGGATCAAAGGAACCCGATTATTATAACAACAGGTAGCATTTCTCAAACGAGAGATTTCACTCGCCAAAATTTCCTGGTACCATAAAGAATATTAATTCCAAACTGTGATCATCTACAACCCCATAGTTCAACTTCTGCTTACACTGGAAAAATCCGAATCATCATCTAATCGCTCTGCAAAACCAACCTAGTAGCTTCCCATTGGTGGCATCCCAAATGCTGGCATCGGACCAGGGCCCATCGGAGGCATGCCCATTCCACCCATCGGAGGTGGAGGACCGCCCATGCCTGGCATCGGCGGAGCGGGCAAAGCGAGAGGAAGCAGCTGTGCGTACATGTTCTGCACAACAGCATGCGACTAATCATGCCAAATGCCTCAGCACTAGTGACTGATTACAGAAACAAAGAGGCGAATGCACTTTTACTTTACCTGCTGAGCAACAAGATCTTTCTCCTCTTTCTCTTTCGCTCTTTCCTCATTTTGCGACTCAATTTTGTCCTTAACTAAATCATCAACCTTGCTGCTGTATTCGCGAATGAACTGCATGGACGGCAGGGATGTTATTATAAAATGAACTGTGCATAAGTAAGTGTCAGTGCAGATATGGACAGAAATAAGGTACCTGCAACAGATATGGGAAAGCAAAGTCTATCATGTTGTTCATCCATGCAAGCTCAAGGGCAACATCTGGTCGTATCAAGTCATAGCAAATGAAGAGGCAAGAAGCAAAGCATTCTTTCTTCCCCTGCATTGCATAATTGCAGATCAAAGTTAACTAATCAGAAGTGCAATGACAGGTAGACAAATAATAGGTTTTCTACTGTATTTTGAATTGGCATATCACTGCATCTCATATCATCAATCAATAGAACAGGTTTAAAATAAACCTGCTCAATGAAATAGACAAGTAAGTCCTCCGACAGTTCACGGTCACCAGACTGCGAGCATGTCTCCATGCAATCCTTGTACATGCTGTCTTTCTTTGATAGAGCAATGGACTGCTTCCATCTGCCAGCCTTCTTGTAAATGTAGGCAGCAATCCTCCTATCTCGAGCTCCCGCGACCTGTAGCACACGTTTTCCTGGATGAAAACGCGTCCGGAGGTCATTCACGTCTTCGGGTTATACCCCATGTTTTCAATCCCGACGACCGGTATCGCTGTTTTCGGGCTCCCGTTACCTATAACACATGTTTTCATGGCCGAACACGCGTTCAGAGACCAATTTCACTTGTTCGATCCTGCCTTTACATTTTCATCCTCAGTGGCCGGTGTGGCCGTTTTTGGGGTCTCGTGACCTGTAGCACATGTTTTCATGGCCGAAAACACGTTCGGAGGCCATTTTCACGTCTTCGGTCCATCCCCACGTTTTCGACCCTGGTGACCGGTGTCGCTATTTTCGGCCTCCCGTGACCTATAACACACGTTTTCATGACTGAACACGCGTTCGGAGGCAATTTTCACTTGTTCGGTCCAGCCCCTACATTTTAGTCCTCGGTAGCCGGTGTGACCGTTTTCAGGCTCCCGTAACCTGTAGCACCGTTTTCATAGCCAAAAGCGTGTCCGGAGATCATTTTCACATCTTTGGTCCATCCCCATGTTTTCGACCCCGGTGCCTGGTGTCGCTGTTTTCAGGTTCCTTGACCTATAACAGACGTTTTCATGGCCGAAAACACGTTCGGAGGCCATTTTCACATCTTCAGTCCACCCCCACGTTTTCGGGGCCGGTGTCGTTGTTTTCGGGCTCCCGTTACCTATAACACACGTTTTCGTGGCCGAACACGCGTTCGGAGGCCAATTTCACTTGTTCGGTCCCGCCCCTACATTTTCATCCTCGGTGGCCAGTGTGGCCGTTTCTGGGCTGCCGTAACCTATAGCGCACGTTTTCATGGCCGAAAACGCATCCGAAGGTCATTTTCACGTCTTCGGTCCATCCCCCACATTTTCGACCCCGGTGGCCGGTGTTGCGGTTTTCGAGCTCCCGTGATCTATAACACACGTTTTCATAGCCGAACACAAGTCCGAAGGCCATTTTCATTTGTTTAGTTTTGCCCCACATTTTCGTCCTCGGTGGCCGGTGTGGCCGTTTCCGGGCTCCCGTGACCTATAGCACACGTTTTCATAGCCGAAAACGCGTCCGGAGGCTATTTTCACGTCTTCAAACCATTCCCCCATGTTTTCAACGTCGTTGGTCGGTGTCGCTGTTTTCGGGCTCCCGTTACCTATAACACACGTTTTCATGGCCAAACACGCGTTCGGAGGCCAATTTCACTGCCGATGCAGGTGTCCGTGGTTTTTTAATTTTCAGAGGATATCTAGCCTCAACCATGAGCTATAGCACATGTTGTTCATCAGTCCTAGTCCCTCCGGAGCCGGTGGAGGTGTCCGTGGATTTCTAATTTTTGTACGATATTTGACCTCAACCATGACCTATAGCATATAGTTTTCATCCTTCCTAGTCCCTCCGAAGCCAGTGGAGGTGTATGTGGATTTGTAATTTTTGTACGGTATCTGACCTCAACCATTACCTATAGCACATGTTTTTCATCTCATCTAGTCCATCCGGAGCCGGTGGAGATGTCTATGGATTTTTAATTTTCGTACGATATTTGGCCTCAACCATGACCTATAGCGCATGTTTTCTGTCCTTCCTAGTCCATCCAGAGCTGGTGCAGGTGTATGTGAACTTTTAATTTTCATGCGATATCTGGCCTCAACCATGACCTATAGTATATGGTTTTCATCCTTCCTACTACATCCGGAGCTGGTGGAGGCATCTGTGTTTTTTTCATTTTCGTTCGATATCCGGCCTCAGCCATTAGCTATAGCACATGTTTTTCGTCCGTCCTAGTCCCTCCGGAGCTGGTGGAGGTGTCTGTGGATTTTTAGTTTTCGTACGATATCTTGCCTCAACCATGACCTGTAGCATATGTTTTTCATCATTTCTACTGCATCCGGAGCTGATGTAGGTGTCCGTGATTTTTTAATTTCTAGAGGATATCTGGCCTCAACCATGACCTATAGCATATGTTTTTCGTCCATCCTAGTCCCTCCGGAGCTTCTGGAGTTGATTGTGAAATTTTAATTTTCATACAATATCTAGCCTCAAACATAACCTATATCATATGATTTTCATTCTTCCTACTCCTGATGGAGGTGTATGTGGATTTTTAATTTTTGTATGATATCTGACCTCAATCATGACCTACAGCACATACCAGGTATCCCATCTGTTTTCGTCCCATCATCCGTACTGTCATGCCTCTGGTCGGGCTATGTTCGGCCTCATTTGGTGTAATATTTCACTTTTTTGGGGAATCCTACTCGTTTTCATCCTGCGTGTCTTGTCAGGCTGTTTTTATCGAATACGTGTCCGTGGCATCTTTCACTTGATCGGGACGTCCCATTCATTTTCACCCTAGGTTTCTGATTGAGTTGTTTTCTATTCCCGTGAACTATCAAATGATAGCATTTTTCACTTGTTCTTGTTCAGGCCTCCCACTCCTATTCATCAGGTGTCTCAGATTGGGCTTTTTCGAGCCTCGTATGAGGTATTGCACACATTTTCTTAGCCGAACATATTTTTATTGTAATTGTTCATTTGACCGCGTAACCTCACTCGTTTTCATCCTAGGTCTATGGTCCGGCTGTTTTGGCCTCCTGGGGGGCCATGCTACCCCCCACCCCACCCCACACTCCTCTACGAAGGGAAATGCACATTTGGTGACATTTTTGGAATAGAACGAGTCGTACGACAAAATTTCCTTCCATGTCTTGGGGCAACTATATTTTACCTCCCAGAAATCATATGAGACGGTTCGGTGACCGAACACACCTGCTGATATTTTTTAATTTGTGCTGGTGATCCTACTAATGTTTTCCGCCAGTGCATACCGCTCTTTGCTGGCGGGCGAGCACGAGCCAAAACACATGGTATCTGTGCTGAT
>NC_028452.1:50581675-50631298 GCF_000263155.2 Setaria italica | reverse complement strand
GGCGCTCGCAGCGGCGGGGCGGGATGTGGCGAGTCAATGGATGGAACGGTGACTGGGTGAGGAAGAAGATAATATTGGAACCTTATCTAGATGTGGGACCCACACCGACAAAGGATGGGTCTGTATAAAAATGGTTTGTAGCGAATCTATGCATGCAATGGTGTTGTGGCATGCATTGGTAACCCGCACCGTGAGGCGGGGTGGGATGGGTAGAAATAATATATTTATGGTTGGGGCGGGTTAGTAGAATTCTCCCATTAGATGTGGGTTGGGGCAGGTTAGGGGCCAGTATAACCCCCATTAGCAGGCCTAGCGATGGCACACGTTTCCTTTAACCGAATAAGTGTCTTTGGCTTTTTTTTACCTGTTCAAGCCATCCCTCTCACTTTTGTTATGGGGTTCAAGCCATCCCGCTCACTCAAGTGGTAACGTAAATGGAAATGGAATCAGATTGCACTGTAATCAGAGGTGGGATGCATGATTACTGTCTTTGTTTGGTTTACTAATGTAACGCTATCGCATCCCGGCACAACCATAAGCCAGATACGCAGCAGCGAGGCACATCCTCGCTGAAACCGATTAGCAACACGACGGCCATGCCGGCCGCCTCTTCACCAACGCTCGCCCGCCATGCTCTGGCTTGTAATCTCAGATACCCGCAAAGGCAGTAGAATCCTGATTCTCTGATCGAAACGAGAGCCTTGCTCTCACCCGACAAAAACAGCCGCCGGAGGAGCCTTCCCGAACCAGTCAGCTAGCAGTAGCAGCAGGTGAATAGCTTGGACCTCAGTGGTGGCCGGGTGGCGTGCGGGTTCCTGGCGGAGTTACTCGCCATTGTCTCCTTCCTCATCATGCATGGTCGCCAGGAGGTAAAGGACCAGAGGCGCAGGCACAAGCACACGGCAGCATTTGGAGGATGCCGCCGCGCTGGAGTCACGATCTGTGACAGCGCCACCGCTGTATCATTTTTTAATTACGGTGGTTGAGGAGCTGTATCGAGCACGTAGTAGCTCGGGGATCTGATTACACGTTAATGGATTACAGACTGTTGTAAACAAATGTTTGTAACGATAAGAGTCGTTAATGGATTACAGACTGTTGCAAACAAACGTTTGTAACGATAAGACTTACCCTCTGAAATGAAATTACGTTACATTTTAGGAACCAAACGGCATCTTATTTTAACCCAAGATCTCTTGCCAAGCTATTTTCTACCTCCCGTGAACTACAGTACACTTTCCTTGCCCGAACATGTGTCTAGTGGTGTTTTTCACTTGTTCGGGCAGTCCCACTAGTTTTCTCGGGGATATCCAGTCAGGTTGTTTTCCACCTCAGACGTTCCCTTGGACGAGTAGGTGTCCGGTGACATTTTCCACTTGCTCGGATTGTCTGTCATATTAGTTCTGGTTCTCTTGTTGGGCTATTTTCAGTATCCCATGAGCTATAGCACATAAAAGTTTTTCTTCCTAGTCGCTATGGAGCAACCAAAGCAGTTTGTGAACTTTTTTATTTTCACACGGTACCACATAATTGGCACGTAGGTTTAAGTTCAGCGTGCTTGTTATCACTTTCATGATTTAACCCATAACCTTATGCAT
Organism: Setaria italica; assembly: GCF_000263155.2. NCBI lineage: Eukaryota > Viridiplantae > Streptophyta > Magnoliopsida > Poales > Poaceae > Setaria > Setaria italica. The sequence goes on along the minus strand of NC_028452.1, from coordinate 50,629,700 downwards.
CAACCAATCATAACGATTAAAACTCTACGAGCTGTCAGATGCCGTTAGTGCACTTATGTTGAGGGTCTTCGTGCCGGCGATGGAGCCGGGGTGTTTGGTTCCTAAGTTAAAATTTAGTCCGTGTCACATGAAATATTCGGAGGCTAATTAGAAGGACTAAATATGAGTTAATTATAAAACTAATTGCACAGACAGAGGCTAAACGACAAGACAAATCTATTAAACCTAATTAATCCATCATTAGCAAATGGTTACTGTAGCAGCACATTATCAAATCATGAACTAATTAAGCCTAATTAGGCTTAATAGATTCGTCTCGCCGTTTAGCCTCCATCTGTGCAATAAATTTTGTAAATAGTCTATATTTAATACTCCTAATTAGTATCTAAACATTCGATAGGACAGTACTAAAGTCCTTGGGTAGGAACCAAACACCCCGAGTTGGCACAGCTTCACGTAAAGCCGGTGAGGAAGACCTGCTAAAAGGGACCTAAACTGGCTGTTCTCCACCCATGGTTAGCTCGGTCCTTGTCATTACATTGCAGGACTGCATTGCATAGTACCAAGTACGTCAACACCTAAACATATTTCAAATATGCATGCTGCTAATATCTATTCGGCAAGAAAATTACAATAACAGCAGTTATACAGGTCTTTTCGAGTCTATAAACATAATAGCTTATAAACGGACAAAATTATCACTTTTTTTTTTTTGGGGGGGGGGGGGGGGGGGGATGCACATCAGATTATGCCCACTGAGGTGAACTGAATAAAGAAAGTACATCCGCATCTTTAGTTTTTTTTGTCAACTGTTCTGCTCAATTACTACAGAATAGTCCTAACGTATGTTCCACCATATGTCAGCTTGTGGTTTTCCGTTACTGAATATTTCATGAAACATCAGAAGGTAGAATTCGGAGCCGCTGGGTGTCTTCGTGCCCCTAAGTGATATGGTAGGCAGAAGTTTGCTTTCTATCCACAATATAGTAACGAAAAACTTTCCAACAACAATACCACACATCATAAATATTATATTACTAAGCTTTTGTAGTCAGACAAGCTGGCAAAAGTGTTTTGCATGCCTTGGCAGTCTTACATTATTAACCAAACACATTCTAAACGGAAGACATGCACATACAATCATGCAATGTTCTTAGAGCGTCAAGGCAGGCGAGGTGTGGCAACCCACGCCCACCACGACACCAAGGCATGAGGCGACGCGATATCTTACCAGCCCAAGAGACTGTAAAATAGCAGCAACCGGTAGGGGACAGGAAAGAAAAAGGGAAAAATAGGGAGAAAAGGCAAAGTAATTTTGATGAAAAATATGCAACCACATGCAAGTACCCACTTTACTAGAGCAGTTCTGTTGATGAAAAAAATAAAAAAAATATCTAAAAGAGATAGTACACAAGTACTCCCTCCGTTCTGAAATACAAGGCATCCTAGGATTTTTAGGACAGATTAAGGAGGTGGGCAAATGTCTCATATACCCTTAGCTAATGGTAATACAAGGCAAGTTTTCCTGTTAACAAGGGAAATATTTGGCAAGCTTTTAATTGAGTTGATTGAGTACTTGCCAAAAACTCCTAGGACGCCTTATATTTGGGGACAAATTTTGAACCCTTGGATGCCTTATATTTCAGGATGGAGGGAGTACAAGTCAATCATCCAAAAGTACAGCTGCAATAGGAATTGGTCAGCTTCGCAAGGGCTATGTGTAAAAAGCAGGTGAGCGAAATCAGTTAGTGTGCCATATCGGATTGAACTAATGCAAGAACCAATTGCATGGGGCTTGGCCACTAGGGACTGAACAAATCAGTTAGTGTGCCATATCGGATTGAACTAGGAACGACATAACTAGGCAAAAAAGGAAACAATTAATAATGGTGCAATGGCCTGTTGGGCCAAAGACTAACAAACAAACTAGTGACCTGCACACGGACATGGGGTAGGTCAATGGGCTGCAATTTCTTAGGTACTTTCATACCCGGTTAGGGATGGCAGCGGGTTGGATAACGTGTGAGTAGAGTAAATGCCCACCCGCAAGAATACCCGAAACTCCCAAGTCTTACCCATATCCTCGAAACCTAGCGAGTAAGATTTTGTACCCGTGCCCGTACCCACAGGGTACCCGACAGGTTTAGGGTACCTATCGGGTCTAGTCATGATAGCACAAATAATATATCATCCTAATCATAAAAACAAGTATAATTCGAATCTACCACCCACACAAAGTCATTGCAAATAGAACTAAACACTGCAATATTTTTTGTTGTCCTCATAGTTCAAAGTAAATCCAGTCTCACGTATTAGTTTTTGTAGTTAACACAATCACATGAGAATAATACATAAATACATAAACATTATAAAAGACGTGAGATGACAAGGTAATAATAGTTGTATTTCGGGTGCCCGATAGGTACCTGCGGGTAAGGTTGGATACCAGTGTCCTACCCGCGGGCGAGGGTATGGGTTTTTACCCGCGGGTGAAAATTCATACCCATACCCTTGCCCGTCGGGAAACCCGCGGTATCCATGCCCGCGGGTAAAATTGTCATCCCTAATTTACCCAGCAAGTACTACAGATAAAAAAATAACTACGAAACTACTACATCCCACACAAGTATCTACAGAGATCCAACATGAGAAACTACTGTCATTCACATGGCCACTTATGGACAGCAATTCTGACTAACAAGGAAAGAGTTATAAAGAATCCAACTCAAGAAAACTTGAATACCAATCATGTAGTAAACTTTCAGCCTCCGGATAACTAAATAAGCTAATGCAACCAGTGTTTATCTTGATTAACATGTGGCAAATAAAACTGTCTTTTTCAACTCAAGTCTGTTAAAACTGTCTTTTTCAACTCAAGTCTCTTTTCCTCCCCACACACACCCTAGGGGGAAAGAATGTAGCAGATGCGCCATACACAAGTTTCAGCGACCAAACCACTCAACTCGGACAGCAACCTGGGTTAAGAAACCACAGAAGCAGAGCACAGAGCTGTGTGGTATGGGCAAGGCACCAAAGGGCACTAAGCCACTTCCTGCAGCGCAACCTGGACACTTGGTTCTAAAACTAGTAGTCTGAGTGGTTTTCAGCTCCTATATTTTTTTTACAGAAATGATGAAACTCAAACTCCATTGCATGATAGAGGAGAGCTTTTACGGTGAAGTAATTGGTATATACTTGAATTTCACAACCCATTATTGTGGATAATTTTGGTGCACACACACCGTAGAAAATTATTGAGTAGATTAATGTTTGATGAAACATAAAATGAATGAAAAAAGAAATAACTCAATGAAACACTCTAAATATTAGAAACACATCCAAAATAATAAAGGCTGCCAAAACTGAAAAAATGAACCATCCATGGTATACCAAAACACTACCAACTATTAGGTGAACTCTTTAAGAATAAAACAAAAGGAAGACATCCAGAGTTCAAAGGATTTACCATGTCAAGTGAGTAGTGGGTCAGCGATCTCCATCCCAGGACCTCAAATAACATAAAAGCAAAACCGAAACTCAATCGATGTTCCATATGAGGGTAAGTAGGAAAAAAGTAGAAATGCGTTGTTCCAACTAATAATTTAGTAAAACGAATAAATTATAAAAGAATTACTCTACTTTGATGGAGCAAACAAAAGGTAAACACAACGGTGCATGTGCTTGTATTTGCGTACTTCACCTACATTTACTTTCCAGCCATCCCCTACTTATCTACAAGTTGTGGGTGGGCATAAGCTTCTAAAGTGCTCAATGCAGGAGGAAAAAATAATTAGGATGTATAATTTCGGCAATAGCTAGACAAAACATTAAGTATAGACTAAGATAATTTATATTACTGAAAAGACCAATTGATTAGGACGTATGAATGACAAAATCCAACATTAATGAAATATAGATATCATTCTCTCAACCTAAAACAAAAGAAAGCAATGTATTGATGGGTTCAAACACATCTCGTTACCCAGATATCAACCAGGGTACCTTCTTATGTTGGCCCTTACGCATATAAAATGCGCACACAGCAGAGGCCCTGGCAGAATCCTGAATGAAAGAACAAATTAGAATCTTATAAATCCAAACGCAAGTAGATGTAAGAAACAAATTAATATTACGCAAGGCCTGTGTTAGCATGAAATAAACAACTTTTCAAGCAATACAAAAACCTGGTGCACTGCACCCCCCAGATTAGTATAGCTTGAAGCCAAGCATAGCCAGCATGCAATCATAAACATCAGAAGAGTACATGCTGGCACACAAATGAAAAGTGTTCCAAGCACGTGCAAAGATTTGCTTACACATTAAGCAACAGTGTTACACATATAACCTTGCTTGTCAGCAATCCACAAGTCAGCATAATTGTTAGATGAAATGAAGCAGACTTTCAAGTATATCTTGTAAATCCATAGGAAAGAGTATAATACAGGAAATGGAATGCTGACTGGCTAGTTGTCTTACAAGCAACAGAACATATCCAAATGATAAGTGCATGCAGCAAGGTCTGCAGGTAGCCATCTCTTCCATAGTTCCGTGCTTCATCCACGTACTCGGTCTCGTAGCTCCCAGGACACAAGACAGAAACGTGGATGATTAGACAAGAGGAACCCAAATTCTATTTTACAAGGTAGATGCTAAGTTCAATGTCAACAGGAATCAGCATCTTATTTCACTTGCCAGTGATAAAAGGATGGCTAAGTGCTTGAGATACGGTTATCCTCTTTTCTGGATCTAAGATAAATATTTTATCAAGAAGATCTTTAAAACTGGATAGCATTTTTGGATCCTCGCCGGGAAAGTTTGAAATCAAAGAACCAATGTCCTTTGGTTTAATGTTCAAAATTAACCTCCTCACAGCCTGCAAACAGACGTATAATAAATAAGGAGTTTGAATAATACAAAAAGAGCATAGCAAAAAGGGTATGGTTCCATAGACACACCGTTTTTGTCACAAGATCCTCCTCAGTAGCATGGAAATTAAGATCTTGATCAAAGTGTTGCATCGTAAAGGCACCCTGCGTGATGGAAAGTTATAAACATTCATTTAGTGTAGTGTTTATATGTGCACTCAATTAGATAAGTATTTATCATCACTCCAGAATTCAACATAATTATGGATTTTTTTTAAGGTGTATGCAGCTTGTAGGTGTACTATCACAAAAGAAAGAGCATTTCATCCTTTAAGGTTAATAATGATCCAAGCATGTAGGACTAACCTTTCGCAGCATCTTCTTAGGGAATGGGCCCTTTAATTCCATATGAAGCCGAAGCATGGCATTGTTTGATGGACCTGGGAACAAGACTTTCCCAGTGTAAAGCTCATATAGACAGCAGCCAACTGACCATATGTCTAATGGATGGTCATATGGTAACCCAAGAACTGCAATAAACAACATGAGTTAGGTACAACACATTTGGATATAGAACATGTATACAGAACGCATGAGTAGAAAGTAGAAATAGTATCTAATGAACATTCTGAAATAAGGTTAAGTTAACAAAAGAACTCACTGATCTCAGGTGCCCGATAGAAACGGCTGACAAGATAAGGCGTAACCTCATTCATGCCAGCAAGCATAGCATTGCCAAAATCACATAGCTTGAGCACATTCTTAGCCTCATTCACCTAAAATGCAAACAACCAACACAGTTAGAAAGGGTGTTTATAATTAAGATGTGCTTGTAAAGATGAAATGACAGCATAGCAACAAAAATTGAGTTTTTATGTCTCACAAGCATAATTCTCATTAAAGAAAGACAATTGACGATAATACAATAGCTAAAAAGATGATGTTGCAAGATGGCATACCAGCATATTGTCCGGTTTTATATCGCAGTGCAAAACTTTGCAGTTCTTCAGGTGCTTCAAGGCGATGAAGAGCTGCTTTGAATATGCCCTCACCGCAGTCAGTTTAAGTCCGATATTACGACCAAATTTCTTTAAAACCTCACGAAGATTCATATTGAGAGATTCAAAAACTAAGCAAAGATGGTTCCGGTACATGAAACTAGAAATAAACCGCACGCAGTGGCGTTTGTCCTCACGGTCCGCACTTGCAAGTTTTTCCAGTATCGAAACCTCTTGCTTGCCAGCCTTGTACCTGAATAATCCAACATTGAATTAAATAGTCCTAATTTATTTTCAATACTAGAAATCTTTCTGGAAAATATCTCTTGGGAGCTTAACTTACATAGTATCATTGTTCCGGATAATTTTGATAGCAACTTCTTCAGGATCATCTTTACCAGCTTTAAGATCTTTTGCCCGCACAACTGTTGAGAACACACCCTTCCCATGTGCTGCTGTGATTTCATAACGGCCATCCAGTAATTCCCCAAACCGATAAGCTGCAGAGTCACAGAAACAAGAAAATAAATGAATCAACAACACAGGAGCAAAGCTTGACCACAGATAAAACAAAGAAACTGGCACGGGAAATGACCAGAAGATAGCACAACTTACTGTAGTACCCATCTGCATCGTCCCAGTTGTCATGAAGAGCATTTCTCTCAACATGCAAACCATCATCCTTGCCCTGTCCAATAAAGTAATTTTGAGATCGTGAAAGGCATTTTTATTTAATATTAAGAAAACAAACAGGCAACAGTGTTCTGTCTATGAAACTTAACCAGTTTATTTTGGCATGCAAATAATACATGCAAGATTAGCATGTACCTCAAGTTGCATCTCTTCCCATGACCTATGGATCAGAATAGTATGGAATGGAACTTCTATAATTAGCAGAAGGGATAGGAATCGTACCGATTTTCTAATGCCTGCAGGTGATTCTCCAAAAATGTCATCACAGAACATGTCTGCTGATCTCTCACTCTGGAATATGTAGTATAGGTTTTCAGGATGATATGGTTTCATATGTTATTAAACAGGATAGCAGAAAACAATTACCTTGGGTGAACCCTCTCCAAGACCTGAAACACCTATTGTCATCTCGTCACTGAATGCTCCCGTGCTAACTAAAGTATCATTCCGAGCAGGAGACTTCCCCACAGTGAAGTCTGCTTCACCAACGAATACCTCTAAAGAATCATGCTTATTTTCAGCTTCGTCATTGCCCGTAGAGCCGCTATCATTATCATCTTTCAGATGTGTAGTTTCATCTCCATCCATTGCTTTTACTTCTGTACAAGCAACAGTATATCTTTCAGCAGTAACTAAATTGGTCAGGACATAGCACAGCAAAGGTGTTGGACATGTTGTGAACCCAACATTATCTAACCAAACTTACCTTCATTATTGCTACTTGGTTTAGATTCCATATGCTGCTTCTGCAATTGCTGCTGCCTGTACTTCGCCATAATGGCTTCTTTCCTCCTCCTTGCTTCCTCCTTAATTTTTTCAGGGTCATCTTCTTCCTGCATAGCTAACTGCTGTTCAATTTTCTCTTGGTACTCCTCTTCATCTTCCTCCCTAATATTGAGATGAGAGCAGTAACTGTAAATATCCAGAAAACTAAAACACACGGAGAAAGGAGGTTATTCAATTAGCTATCAGTTAACCATGTAAAAATTGCCTTACTTGTTTAAAGAATTTTCCTTCATTTCTTCAGACCTCCGGCTTTTATGGTCGGCATCTCTATATTTCTCCCTGGATCTAGCCCTCTCTTTGTAACCATCGGACGTGCTGTATTTTGAGTGTGTTGAATCCCTGTGCCTGTCACTGTCACTAACTTTGTCCCGTGCTTCTCTGGTTCTACGAGTTTCACTTCCCTTAACCCTATGCCATTCCCTGTCCCTATCATATTTCTCCCTTTCACGTACACTGTCAACCCTGTCAGATTCTCTATGCCGATCTTTACTTGTATCCCTATTCCTCTCATGATCTTTATGCCTTGAACTACCACTCCGTCTTTCCCTCTCCCGGCTTTGATCACGAACACGAGCACTTTCCCTTAGATCTGATCTACTACGACTCCTGCTTCTTTCTCTGAGCCTACGAGTAGCTTCAAGTGAATCAAATTTGTCTCCATCTATCCTATCATCCCTATACCTTTCCCGACTGCCGTGCCTGTCACCAGGTCTATCATGAACAACACGGCTACTGCTCCTCTCTCTTTCATTCTCCTGCCTACTAGTAGCATGTCTGCCAGACTTGCCATTCCGATCATTGCTGTCATGATCAAAACCATCCCTAAGACTTGCACGAGGACCATTAGCGCCATCACTTTTCTCTGTAGACCTCGAGTGATCTCTTGAACGAGCTTCACTGTGATGCCTTGGGTAAGGAGATGTTCTGGAGTGATTTTTGGAATGATAATCTTTATAAGACAACGAGTGACGCTCATCTATGTGCCTCCTTTCCTTCTCCCTTGTAGATTTTGAAAGGCTTTGGCTCTGCTCATACCCTTTGTTTTCATCAGCGTCACTTGATAGGATACCCCCGCTTTCAGACTCAGGGGCACCGCTAAGTGACTTCCTTCCATCTTTTGAGGATGGAGGGAGGGTAGGCAGAGCAGAAGCTTGCGGCATCATTGCATCTGCATTTGAATGTGTATCAGCACCATTGTCCAAGCGCTCCTGCATTTGCCATACATCAAACAGTAAGTAGGCAAGGAGTAACAGCAAAAGGGTACCCAAGGAATAAATACTAATTATGTTGCGAAAATTGAATTTAGACCTGCCAAGCCTCCAATTTCCCAATTATCTGCTGCGCCATAACAAGAGAGATGGTATTCGATATCTTATCTTAGGTGGAAATAAGCACCAGCTTGCTGTTGGGTTTCAGCTCTAGCCTAAATACTTTGATGTTGTTGTTGTTGTATGTACGGTATGTCTGTATGTTGCTGATGAGCAAGGCGGGAGACTAGGAAACACTACACTAGACTGTACCGAAGTGCTATTGCAGGGCTAGTTATTAGTTAAAGTCGAACCAAAGAGGTGGGGGTTTGAAGGCGGGGAGAGATGTACCGGAACAAGGGAATCCTGTGGGGCTGCGGAATCGGCGGCGGCGGCGTCATCGAGTATCTCCCCCTCCTCTACGTCGTCGTCGGGCGCCACAGCTAGCGGAGAGTCGTCGTGACGCTGGCGTCGGTGGTGGTGGTGGCGACGGTGGTGGTGGCGCTTGCGGCGCTTCGGGGAGGCGTCGGGCTGGGCGGCGTCGTCGGGCGAGCGAGAGTGCTTGGCGGGTGAGGGCGGCGACGGGGAGGGTTCTCCGCCGGCGGCCATGGCGATGGCGATGGCGATGGATAGGGTTAGGGTTAGGGCCTCCCTCCGTTCCCCTCACTGCGATGCCGATGCGAATTTGCTTGCGGTTGCGGGCCGAGTCGGGAAGAAAGGCATGATGTCGGTCCAACTGACGTCCTGGCCCCACCCGTCCCGCTCTCCTTCCGGTTCCGATTTTTTTTTACCAGGGACAGTCGCAACAGCCTTGGCAGTGGCAAGCGCAGCAACAGCAAGTAGGGGAGGGGAGCCCAGAGCAGAGCAGCAGCTGCTGAGGCAGAGCGGTTGTTCCTTTTCTTTCTCGCTCCTATCATTTCGTTTCGTTCCCGTCCCTGATCTGATCAGGCCAGGCCAGGCGGGGGAGCAGAGCAGGCCACGCCACGCCACTCCCTCCCCCACCCCCCTCCTCGGAGCAGGGGGCAGGTGGCGGAGATCGCCGCGCCGGGCACCGCATTGCGCCGCGCCGGCCATGGCCGATCCGTACGGCGATGGCAAGAAGAACCAGCAGCCGCGCCCCGGCCCCGGCCCCCGCCTCAAGCCCGCCATCGAGATGGAGGACCTCATCAACCTCCTCCACGGATCCGATCCGGTCCGCGTCGAGCTCACCCGCCTCGAGAACGAGCTGCAGTGTATGCCATCTCCTCCACCTCTTCTTCCTCTTGGATTGGATCTCATGCATCTACCTACCTACCTAGTCCAGTAGTCCTGACCAGAATTCCTTGGATTGGATCTCACCTCCGCCCTGTGCTGTGCTGTGCAGACAAGGAGAAGGAGCTGGGCGACGCGCAGGCGGAGATCAAGGCTCTCCGCCTGTCGGACCGTGCGCGAGAGAAGGCCGTACAGGATGTCAGTAACCCCCACCCCGCAGGGCTTCTTACTGCTACTAGCCTACTACTTGTTTTGCAACAACTCTGACTTTGCCTCCTGCGTCAATGTAAGCTTACGGAAGAATTGGCAAAGGTGGACGAGAAGCTCAAGCTCACAGAGTCTCTCCTTGAAACCAAGGTAATCCTTTTCCCCCTCGTGTGCATTTCGCTGCTGCCTTGTGCGGACAACCGATATTCATAGTATGTATGCAACATATCTTGCAGAACCTCGAAGCAAAGAAGATCAATGACGAAAAGAAAGCAGCACTTGCCGCGCAGTTTGCAGCAGAGGCTACACTACGAAGGGTTCATGCCGCGCAGAAGGATGATGACATGCCTCCTATTGAGGCCATTCTTGCACCACTGGAAGCTGAGCTGAAACTAGCCCGTCAAGAGGTAAATCTCCAGTCTTTTTTTTTCCTTTCAGTGCCGTTGCTGTTTATCAAGTTCTTCTTGAAGTGAAAATGCTAACATGTTAATAATCTTCTTTTGCAGATTGCAAAACTACAAGATGATAACAGGGCACTAGATCGTCTTACAAAGTCTAAGGAAGCAGCTCTACTTGAAGCAGAAAGGACGGTTCAGATAGCATTGGCAAAAGCTTCCTTGGTGGATGATCTGCAAAACAAAAACCAAGAACTGATGAAGCAGATTGAGATATGCCAGGTATGCACTGATGGAAATATCCATTTACAGTAACATTAACTAGTTTGCCTTGCCCATCAAGCTAACAGTATGCGACGCTTTGCCTTTGGCACCTAACAGGAAGAGAACAAAATCTTGGATAGAATGCACCGCCAGAAAGTTGCTGAGGTTGAAAAGCTCACTCAGACTGTCAGAGAGCTAGAAGAAGCTGTTCTTGCTGGTGGCGCAGCTGCAAATGCTGTGAGAGACTATCAGCGGAAAGTTCAGGAGATGAATGTAATGCCTCTGATATGCATTATGCATTTTAGGATATGTATACCTGAAGGTGCCATGACTAATGCAAGTTTTACAATGTTTCCTATTCTCAGGAGGAAATGAAAACTCTTGATCGTGAGCTAGCACGTGCAAAGGTTTCAGCAAATAGGGTTGCAGTAGTGGTGGCAAATGAGTGGAAAGACGGCAATGATAAAGTAATGCCCGTTAAACAGTGGCTTGACCAACGAAGGATTCTGCAAGTAAGTGAAGGTCTCCTTTCTTCTAGTTCCAAGCTGTTAGTCTGTTCCTCTTGATAGATTTGTTGAAGTTCATCAATTGTGACTTTTGTTGATTCGTTGAGCATTGTCTTTTTTGCAGGGAGAAATGCAGCAACTCCGGGACAAACTTGCTATTGCAGAAAGGGCTGCAAGATCAGAAGCTCAACTGAAAGTATGGTTTTTGCCCTTCATGTTGCTCATGACTACCTGTTCTCCCATCTTAATTTCTATCCGTCAGGTCTGTCTCTTCATTGTGATCTGTATCAAATTTTCCAGGAGAAGTTCCAGTTACGACTTAAGGTACTTGAGGAAGGATTGAGGATGTCTACATCCCGGACCAATGTCAGTACCACGCGCCGCCAGTCTATTGGTGGTGCTGATGGTTTATCCAAGGCCAATGGCTTTCTGTCAAAACGCCCATCATTCCAGATGAGATCATCAGTGTCTACCACAACAACTCTAGTTAACCATGCGAAAGGGGCATCCAAATCTTTCGATGGAGGCTGTAGATCACTTGAACGCTATAAGGGCCTTGTAAACGGGAACGGTATGAACGTATCTACCGATTCCAGTGAAGATAAGGAGTCCAGCAACTCAGATGAGAAGTGTAATGAGTTTGCATCTGCTGAGTCGGAGGACTTGGTGTCAGGTGCTCTATATGATTTTGTGCAAAAGGAGGTCATTGCCCTAAGGAAGGCGTGCCATGAAAAGGATCAAAGCCTGAAAGACAAGGATGATGCAGTTGAGGTAAGTTAAGTTTCGAGAAAATGCTTATATCTGTCTAGTTGTTCCTTTGTTTTTGTTGCCTCCTTGTAATAAAGTGATGCGCTGTACAGATGTTGGCAAAGAAAGTAGATACTTTGACAAAAGCCATGGAGTCAGAGGCGAAGAAATCGAGGCGTGAGTTAGCTGCTATGGAGAAGGAGTTGGCAGCTACGCGTTTGGAGAAAGAGCAGGATAACCGAGCGAAACGGTTTGGTAGTTCAAGTGGCTCTGCCAACAGTTCGCAGCTCCCACCTGGCAGGTACTTTGTTATCTAGAGCTGGTGAAGAATGAGGGGCTAGTATTGTTTTTCGGTTGACCAATATTGCGTGCATTTTAACTCAGGAGTTTACCTCGGAGCGGCTCAGCACGCAACATGTGACACCTTGGTTGATTAGGAGTGGTGACAAGGAAGGAGCCTCTCCTGATCCGGGAGAAGATGGCATTGTGGAAGAAGCCATCCTGCCTACATCTCGTGGGTTGTGTTTGTGTCTAACAAAGGCAAAGCTAGTGGAAGGAAGGGTGTGCTCCGGCTAGTGTTTTTTTTTCCCCTTCTTCTTCTTCTTTTCATTTTAATGATGATGACATGGCATTTGCTGGTGATTATTGCTGTTCCTTTTTTTTTTTACTTTTTTGGCATTGGCAATGCAATGATCTTTGTTGGTGTTGTATAGGTTTGGTGAGGAGTTGCTTTCTTTGATATCCATCCATCCGTTGTAATGTAAAACGTATGCACTGAAGAGTTGCTTATAATTTGCCTGACGTTTTCCCCTGTTTCGTTCTATCAATCAATGTTGGGCAAGTTGGTTTCTTGTTGTGATCTTGATTCCGTGGCGAATGATCAAGAGCACCGTCGGATCATTTTGAGCTCAGAAGGGGGCTTTTGGCAATTCTCTCTCCTTTTCTTTTCCCACCGCAGCAGCCAGCAGGAACGTCTCGCTGCGCGCTGTGCTGCTGTCTGTGTCGGGCAGCCGCAATCCGCATCCCCGCAGCGCAATCCGAATCAGATCGATCAATCCCCTTCCCCCTCGCCTCTCCTGCTCCTCGGAAGCCCGGGCGGAGCCGCGCAGAGGCCGCGGCGTTCCACCAGGTAAAGTAAAGTAAAGTTCAAGCTGGAATCCCCAATCCATCGATTGCGAGTTTGCTGCTGCTCAAACCTAGTACAACTCAATCTTACCTATTATGTCGTAGATCGATCGACCGATTGATCGCTCCACCATCTTCAAAATAGATAGATGATGCTCCGCCGCGATTCCATGGCGCCGCCGCCATGCCCCCGCAGCCCGCCGTCCTGACCCAAACCCCAACCCCGTTCCTTGTGGGAAGATCACAAGAGCAAACCAAACCAAACCAAACCAAACCCCACCCACCCCCACCAGAGGAACAGGATGGCCGACAGCGGCGGACTTAGCGCCAACAACGCCGCCGCCGCCCACGACGACGACGACGCCAACACCGCGCCTTTCCCCGACACCGTCCGTATCTATCTATATACTCCTCTTTCCTTTGTTTCTAGATAGATCCATGCCTGATGGTTCTGATTGAGGATCCCCTTACCAGGTCCAGGTCGGAGGATCCCCCGAGTACAAGGTCGAGAGGAAGCTGGGCAAAGGTGGCTTCGGCCATGTCTTTCTTGGCCGACGCCTAACTGCTGCCCACGCTGCACGCTCCTCGGCTTCCGCTGCCCAAGAGGTTGCCATCAAATTTGAGCACACTAGCAGCAAGGGCTGTAGCTACGGCCCTCCGTGCGAATGGCAAGTCTACACGTAAGTTGCCTTCCTCTTCCACCACCAACCGCAGGCAATGCTGCCGTTCTACTACGTTACTGATAATGACCTTTGTATGTGCTTGCCTTTCATTGATGCATCAGTGCTCTAGGAGGCACGCACGGCGTGCCCAAGGTGCATTATAAAGGCCGCCAGGGTGACTACTATGTCATGGTACCATTCTTCTCCTTTCTGCCTGCCGCCTCCTGCAAGCAGCTGCTAATCTGCGATGGATGGATGCCGCTTCTAATTTATTTGGTTCCTTTTTTCAGATTATGGATATGCTGGGGCCTAGCTTGTGGGATTCTTGGAATTCATTAGGCCAATCGTGAGTTCCTCAACTCTACCACCTCTCCCAGTACTTCTCTTTCCTTGAAATTTTCTTTCTTTTCTCCCCTTCCTGTTTGTAATAACTTGTGATGAAAACTTCCAGCATGTCATCGGAAATGGTGGCCTGCATTGCCGTGGAGTCCATTTCCATCTTGGAAAGCATGCATTCTAAAGGGTAGGCAGACATCTCAAGGTTGCCTAACAGCTATGTTTAATTCATCAGGCATTTTTTTATGCTTCTATTTTTCTTTTTCTTTTCAGATATGTGCATGGAGATGTCAAACCTGAGAACTTTCTTCTGGGTCAGCCTTCAACGCCTCAAGAAAAGAAACTTTATCTTGTGGATCTTGGATTAGGTAAACAAGCCGGTACCGACCAATATGTTATTCACTTGCATTATTCTGGTGAAATCGCCTCCCTTTCTTAGACTACTGGTGGCAGTGTTGATCATCTTAACTGCTTATGTGTTAATTTTCACTTGCCAGCAACAAAGTGGAGAGATGCTGCTAGTGGACAGCATGTTGGTTATGATCAACGTCCTGATGCCTTTAGGTTTGTCGCTTTGTCGTCCATGTTTCATAGTTGTCAGCTCAATATGATATTAGTTCTCTGTCTAAACTTCTCTTTTGCCTTTATAATCTAGAGGAACAGTAAGATATGCTAGTGTCCATGCACATTTAGGAAGAACTGCTAGCAGGAGGGATGACTTGGAATCACTTGCCTATACACTAGTATTTCTTCATAGGGGCAGGTTGCCATGGCAAGGATACCAGGTATCTTACTGTCTAATCTGTTATCTTTCCCTCTCCAGTCTCCATTCAGAGCCATTTTTCTTGAGTGGTCTTGTTTCGACCATTTAACTTCCTTTTTTTTGTGGGTTTGTATTTACAGGGCGATAATAAATCATTTTTGGTGTGCAAGAGGAAGATGAGTACCTCACCTGAGAGCCTTTGCGGCATATGTCCTCAACCTTTCAAACAGTTTCTCGAAACTGTTGTCAACATGAAGTTTGATGAGGAGCCAAACTATTCCAAATTGATTTCTTTGTTTGATAGCTTAATTGGACCAAACCCTTCTATCAGGCCTATCAATACTGATGGAGCCCAAAAGGTTCGTTTCAGGCATCACATACTTATTTGAGTTTAAGTGAAATGAACCTGAAAAATATGGATACTGGTTTATATATTCTTTTTTTTGGGACACGTTCACCCTGCAGGTAGGGCAGAAGCGTGCCAGGTTGCTTAATGATGATGACGGCCATGTGAAAAAGAAGATTCGGTTGGGTGCTCCGGCAACACAGTGGATTTCAGTATACAATTCAAGGTCACCTATGAAACAGAGGTCAGTGTTAATTATCAAGCTAACTTTCTTCTGTATGTATATTCTGTTTCAAGTATCCATGCAGAGTTATATTAGCATGGTGCACTCTGTATTGTTCTGATTTTCTTTTTAAAGCAAGCTCTATTTTTACTATTTGGATTATAATTTTTTTTTAAAAAAAGAATCTGATTCAGTGAAAGGAACCAAGTTGAAACACTCATGGCAAGACTGAATGTAGTTTATATCTTCTATCGTCTTTTAGATTCATGGATGCACAACCACCTTTATGTGTGTTTTGTCAGTATAAAAGGCTGATTAAGTTTTGCCATTGATAGGTACCACTATAATGTGGCTGACACAAGGTTAGCACAGCATGTGGAGAAAGGAAATGAGGATGGTTTGTTGATAAGTTCAATATCATCATGTGCAAATCTTTGGGCAATCATTATGGATGCAGGAACTGGCTTCACAGCTCAAGTCTATGAGCTGTCTCCACACTTTCTTCATAAGGTAGGACCTTCCCATTTGCACCTCATGTAATTCACTCTTGTTCGCCGTTCTCAATTTTTGCACAAGAACAGGAATGGATTATGGAACAGTGGGATAAAAGTTTCTACATCAGTTCTGTTGCTGGCTCCAACAATGGAAGTTCTCTTGTTGTGATGTCCAAAGGTATCGATATTTTTCTTGTGACTTACCTTACCCCCAATTTGCTTGGGGCAAATAGGACTTGTTGTTGCTGTTGCTGCATATATGTTCATTACATCCTTATCCCTTTCTTTTCTGCCTGTACTAGACAGCTGCAGTATATTTGTGACTACTCTATGTTTTTCCCTATAGTTTATAATGTACCAAAAGTAAACCTGAGCAACAAAGAGGGAAAAAAACACTTTGAACTTAAGGCCTCGCCAGTTGCTTGACAGCAGGATCAGTATCTGCTCAAACACCCTTGATATACTTATCATCTGAATTACATGTCAATCCCTTGGTGCTTATCCTTTTCCCTTCGTTCATAGATATACTCCCTCCCTTGGTTACAACTGTCGTATTTCATAGATATTCTCCCTCCGTTCCAAATTGTATATCGTTTTGACTTTTCTAGGTTCATAGATATTATTATGCACCTAGACGTACACTATATCTAGATGCATAATAATATCTATGAACCTAAAAAAGCTAAAATGACCTACAATTTGGAACGGAGGGAGTAGTTATTTAGCTGGTCCCCTAACATAGTATGTTTGTCACTTTGTCTATTTAATGATGACCAGGCACACCATATACACAGCAGTCTTACAAAGTCAGTGATTCCTTCCCGTTTAAATGGATAAACAAGAAGTGGAAGGAAGGTTTTCACGTGACTTCAATGGCAACATCAGGCAGTCGATGGGCTATAGTCATGTCCCGCAGTGCTGGATTTTCTGAGCAGGTGAGATGTTTGCACAGATGCTAAACTCCATATACAGTAGACAACATCTTGTCCTAGAGGTTTTAATATTTTCTTTCATGCTGCACTATTTGCATAGGACAGTAAAAGTGTTCCGATAGTAATGTGATTTTCTAAACATTGCTCAGGTGCACTTTCACTCTAGTTAGGTCTGGTATTTGATTCATGGAATAGCCTCAAAGTGACTTGTGCCTTGATCTCATTGTACTTAAAACATTGCAACTCTTGCAGGTTGTGGAATTGGACTTCCTCTACCCAAGCGAGGGCATCCATAGACGCTGGGACAATGGCTATCGTATTACCGCTATGGCTGCCACAATGGACCAATCTGCGCTGATCCTAAGCAAGCCAAGGCGTCGCCCAAGAGATGAGACACAAGAGACTCTGCGGACTACACAGTTTCCCAGTCAACATGTCAAGGTAGGATACACGAGCTGTTGTTGTATGCAGATTGGTTTAGCCTTACTAGTGTGTTTTTTTCTTACTTGTTCCTTTGGCTGTCGCATCACAGGAGAAGTGGGCTAAGAACCTCTACCTTGCTGGGATATGCTATGGGCGAACCGTGGCTTAACATCGTCGGCTGCTGACCTAGCTGTTCTTGATGTATATTTTGAGTTTTTGTCCCTCTGGTACCAGCATCAGCCACAGGGCAGTGTCTTAGTCCTTGGAAGATGATGAATCCTGATGTATGTATCTGAACCTGATTGTAGGTCGGGGTCTCGTAAGTTAATCGGGGGGAAAGGCTTCTTATCAGCCGGGCTACTCAGGTCCAATAAAAATGAGTCTGTCATGTGCCTCTTGCAGTGCGCTTTTTACATCATGTCATTATTGGTATCCTAGGAATTTTTCCAGGAATTTCAATGGGAAAAAATGTATCAGAATCCATGTAACCAGGATTCCAAAAGGCCCTGCATATACAGCATGGAGATGTCCCTACTTAGCAGAGTATCAATACAAAGTGAAGGGAGAAGAATGTGTCCCTTTTACTTTTGCTATACAATACACGCAGCAACGATGCGCTCATGTTACAGGACAAAACAATGTTACTGGTCCTGCGGCGGCGGTGGCGGCGAATGAACCGCGGCGGCGGACTGACGGAAAGAGAGCATGCTGGGAGAGTCGACTCTGACGATGACCTCTTCCCCGCCGGAGTCGTCGCTCGAGTTGTCGTCTTGCACCGCCGTCCGTTGCTGCTGGCCTGCGGAGGTCGCTGGAGCAGCAGTTGTGGCCTCGCCAGCAGTGGCGTCTTTCGGCGCCGCCACTCGCTTCATGTTGGAACCCTCCGACTGCACGGAGAGCAGAGGCCGCGTGTTGGATGGCCTCGACGGCACCCGGGGGTAGGAAGAGCTGTGCCTATGGTTCGCCGCCGGCATGCGATGGGGCTTCTGCCGCCGGTGACCCTGCTGGCCAGAGGTGAGGTTCACCATGCTGCCGTACATGCTCAGCTGCAGCGCCCTGGCAGAGAAGCTACCCGGCTGGTTTCTGATCTCAGCTAGGCTGGCACTGTGGCCTCCCCGGGACCTCCTGAAGCTCTCTGGCCAACACAGCAAGCCGCTGTGCTCCTTGCTCATTGTCCGTGGTGGTGGCTCATGGCCGTGAGACAGCAGCGACACGCTTCGTGGTGGCTCATGGCCGTGAGACAGCAGCGACACGCTTCGCTGAAGATCGGCCTCTGCCTCGGAGGTCCTGACCATATCGAAGAAGATGATCCGCGCTCTAGCCTCCACTTGGTAGCTGGGTGCATTATGACAGTAGTCTATATGATTCACGGCTGCAAGCATGAAAAAAAAAACTCAGAATCCTTTCTTTTTCTCCCTTTTTTTTTCTTTTGAACGTATATGAGGAGGTGAGAGGATTGCTTGGAAACCTGAGGACTCGAGTCCAAATAAGCTCAAGTCAGCATTTGATGGCAGAAGCACCCCAGGAGGCGTGATCAGCTGGCTCCTGGTCTTCAAGAATCCTTCCAGCAAAATGCCAACGTAATTCTGCTCAAGTTCGATGTCTTCCCCCTTGATGTATATGTTCATCGTCGACCTTTCAGCAACAAGAACCCTGATCTCATGCATTGCCATTTTCTCAAATATCTGAGGAAGCAAGAGCCTAGCAATGACCAGAGCGCTTTCCTGCGATTTCCATTCGATTGAGCGCCATTAGATACAGATTCTGACGCAAACTTCACTATGTAAATCAGTACTGTATTACCTGCCACAGGAAAAGTTCAATTGAATGATCTGACTGACGCAGCTCCTCTATCTTTTCAGCTTCGATGAAGAAACAATGTACCACGGAATCTGTGATCATGTCACATATATGGGGCTTTCCGATCAGCACCTCATACAGACCCAAAGTGCTTCCATGTGATAAAATTGGATCCAAGGAATGCCTTCTGCTTAATCTTTGACTTGTCCACTGTTGGGGGGGGAAGTCATAAGCACATTAGAACAAAATCGGAACAGACGCCAACCAAGATGCATCAGTGTTGTTGAGGCACAAACAGACCTTTACTACACCAATAGAAACAAGCCATATACCAGTTGGCCTTGAGCCTTCCCGGTATAGGACTGTGCCATGTCCTCGTACAGTTTCCTTTGTATTGCTTAGCAAAGGATCACGTGCAGCAGCCGGCAGTGCGCCTACCAAAGGATGAGTGTTTAGAAGCTCACTAACTCTTGGCATTTTCACTAGCGGTGGATTCCTCTTCAACTTCTTCAAGTCCGTCTGCCAAGTCAATTAGCTTACTGGAGTTTAGAATATTTATTGCAATTTGCAAACTGTTTCCAGAGGGAGAATAACAAATGATAAGTTGCATATTCCATCTACCTGCAAAGCATCATCTAAATGGACCATTTCCTTCTCTTCCAGCAACCCAATCTTCTGGAGGTTTTGAATATACTCACTCAAGTGTGTCAATACGGAATATGTGACTTGCCGTGTCTTTAGCACACGCAGCACCTGAAAATTGGGGGCAAAGTTTCAAAATCAGATAGTGCAATTTATCAGTTTGTTTATGCAATGATCTTTCTCTTCGTTACTATATTGGTTTTGCACTTTATTCCCCATGTTTTATGAAAAATAAAACTGATATGTGAATATTTTATGAAGATTTCATGTAGGAACTGAAGGTACCACAGCAGTTGAATGAAATGACAGAAGCACATTGTAACCACAAACCTGTGGAAATGTAACTCGAACATCTTCCAAGAATTTTTTAGCTTCCTCTCCCTCAGCATTACTTTCATCAATAACAATTCTTGCAACCTCACTATCACCTGACGAGAGAATAAGACAACAAATAATAAATAGGGAAGTTGAAGGGCATTAGCATCATATCAGCAGATTGAAGTCAGGTTATCTACAAAACAGAATAAAAGGTGGATGCATCCAAAACCATAAAGGAATGACATTTTCAATCTTCAAAGTAACTGAAACATAAATTGAACTTCCTCCAGGTTCGTCCTCATTGAGCTAACATAGTTTGACCCATCAACAATTCCGGCCTATAAAGTGGTTTTGCAGTGAAGAGGGCTCTGTCACCCCAAATGACCAGATAGTTTGTGTTGTGGACACCTTTGTTGGGCGCACCTACCAGCACAAGCGACACAACAAGAAGTCGGCTGCAGCTCCACAAAACTAGCAGTCGAATTCAGTTTGTTAGCGGCAGAGTCTTAGGCCATAGTTATCCTTTGGTTTTTAGTGAGTTTGTTAGGATCGGCCTTATATAAGCCAGAGAGACAATTGAGTTTGCTAAGCAAGGATTAGTCTCCAAGGTTCAGAGCCCCAATGGAGGGAGAACTGGGCCAACCTCGCCATTGTTCCTATCCACTAGATCAATAAAGCTCTCCGGTATAAGTCACAGTCAGTTTGACAATTAAATGATTTAACAGATTTTATGGTAAAGGTAAACCCTTCTTAAAGTCTGCTTTCTCTTGCCATTTATGATCTACAGGTAAAAAACAATGTACACCTACAGAACAATATGTCCACCGCACATGTAAATCTCATATGCAATTAGCACTTAGATTTTTCCCCCTCTTTTTGCACCACAAAGAAATAACAGGTAATTTGAAGGAAAGAACATATCAAGAGTTCCCAATACATTACCAAGAAAATCATGTAACTGCCGCCTTGCAATTCTGTGAGCACGAAGAAATGCAGCACAGATGTAACATCCTGACTCCAATCTTTCAACTGTGAAGTATGTGACAAGCTTTCGTGGCAACCTGCTCATCTGAAGGAACCTATAGTAATTCGGGAACTGGACATTGGACTTTAAACCTTTCCAATCACATAATGGTTGTCTGGAAACAAGATCCATAGCTTCATCAACCGATCTCATCAGAATATTTGCCGTAGCTTGAGTTATTCGTCCCTCTTCAAGCATTCCCCAGTAAGCGGCTTGCACACCTGTTCAAAAATATGTGCGAATAAATTGTCTCCTCTATAAACATTCATAACAACACTTACTAAGTTGCATAACTATAGGAGATAGAACCATTGAGGGAACAGTAAGCAAACAGTTTATGGATAAATACATAATGCAATGAGAAGGGTGTAAAAATTGAAGGGCAAATGGACATCAGTCACATCTCCAGACATATCAAACAGATAAAAGATTTCTCAGCAAAAGAAAATATATCAAAATAACGGAGGCCCAAATGTTATGGATTTGGTTAACCGACTGATTTAGAAAACTAAACAACCTGAACTTACTAACCTTATCTTCCTAACAAATCTTATCTCTCTAACAAACCAATCTAAACAAACTAAAGATAAGTGCTGCTTCTGGTTGATGCTGCTGCGCCATGCCAAGCTCATGCCAACAATACTATCACTAGCAACGTAGCAATTCATTTAGAAGACAGATGATGTATCATCAAGCTACAAAGGTGGAAGGGCCTAAAACTCAGCTATGAAAAATGGGACAAAAAGGATTTGTTGTTTTTGTAACTAGTAAGCTGCTCCAATAGGCTAATGTCAACAAGAAATGGTGAATATAACAGTATTTTTCACTTTATCATTTCAATAAGAAGGTATGGATAAGGAAACCTTAGAGCAATTAAGCTGTATGTGCATGGGTACAGGTCTGAGCATCAATGCTACAACACTCTCCTTTGGCAGGCCAGTCGGAGGATATTTCCTCGTACCAATCGTAAATGCTCTAAGGTCACCAAAATTTGTATATTTCTTCTTGCATTCTAATTATAGAAAAAATAAAAATAACAACTTTTAGCTCCAAATGACTGGAAGATCTAGCAAAACAATTATACCTTCCATGTTTTGATCTTCCCATAGAAAACATCAAATGTTCAAATGATTATCACTTTTACACGAGAAAGGGGGTCTGTGGAGACATAGGGAAACACCGCACGCCCTTGGAGGGGGATGATCTTTCATATATATAGCCATATAGGCTTAGTGTACAAGAAACATGAGTACAACACAGATACGACTATACATACTCTAATACCCGCCCGCAATCGCAAGGGGAGTTAGGCGAACGCCAAGACTGGTCCTAAAGTCAGTAAACAACTGTAGGGAGACCTTTTGTCATGATGTCCGCATACTGATGCGCTGAGGGGATGTGGAGAACACGGACCTACCCGAGCGCGACCTTCTCACGGATGAAGTGGATATCAATCTCTATATGCTTTGTGCGACGATGATGGACGGGATTGGCGGTCATATAGACAGCGGTCACATTGTCACAGTAGACAACCATCGCAGAAGCAATAGGAACATGAAGATCCTGAAGGAGCTGGTGCATCCAACAGCACTCAGCAACTGCATGAGCCACAGCCTGGTACTCCGCCTCTGCATTGGAACAGGAGACGGTGGTTTGGCATTTGGAGGACCAAGACACCAAAGTATCGCCGAGGTAGACATAGTAGCCAGAAGTGGAGCACCGCGAGTCGGGGCAGCCTGCCCAATCCACATCTGAATAGGCCATGAGAGAATCAACGGGACCAGCAGCGTCCAATGTGCCCTTCACATAGCAAAGGATACGCTTGACCAATGCAAGATGAGGCTCACGCGGATCATGCATGAAGAGGCAGACTTGTTGAACAGCATAGGCCAAATCAGCACGAGTCAAAGTAAGATACTGAAGGGCTCCGGCAAGACTCCTGTACTCCGATGAATTAGTAATGGGGGCACCATCAGCAGCAGAGAGTTTGGACTTGCTGTCCACTGGCGTCGACGTGGGATGACAGTCAGCCATACCGGCGTGCTGGAGAAGATCAACTGCATATTGTCTCTGGAACAAGCCATCGGAGGTGCGAGTGACTGAAATGCCAAAAAAGTGGTGGAGGACCCCAGGATCGGTCATGGCAAACTCCGAGTGGAGTCGAGTGATGATCTGATGAAGCACGTCTACAGATGAGGCAGTGAGAACAATGTCGTCGACATAGAGCAGCAGGTATGCAATACTGGCACCATCCTTGAAGACAAACAGCAATGTGTCGGAGGGCGATGGTACAAATCCCACCTGGTGAATATAAGTGGCAAACCGCTGCTACCAGAAGCGAGGAGCTTGCTTAAGCACATAGAGCGACTTCTGCAGTAGGCACACATGATCTAGCGCTGAAGGATCAACAAATCCAGGAGGCTGTTGGCAATAGACGGTCTCATGAAGATGGCCATGGAGAAAGGCTTTCTTCACATCAAGCTAATGAATCGGCCACTGACAAGAGACAGCAATGCTCAGAACAGTCCGTATGGTGGCGGGCTTCACGACCGGGCTGAATGTCTCGTCATAGTCAATCCCATAATGCTGAGAGAATCCACAGTCTACCCAACGCGCCTTGTGCCGAGCCAGAGTGCCATCTGAGTGAAATTTGTGTTTAAAAATCCACTTGGAGGGGCCTAAACGTTGCCATGCAGGGGAGGAAGGAGAAGGCCTGCTGATCAGATTGGATCGGCAGGGGGTGGAGAAGGCGGTGCCAGGAGGATCGGTGTTGCTGGTGGGTGGCACGCGTGCGAAGCGCATGGCGGCTAGGGCAGCAGAAGGGTGGACGAATCAGGGGGTACCCGGACTCATGATACCATGTAGAGAGATAGGAAACACCGCACGCCCTTGGAGGGGGGTGACCTTTCATATATATAGCCATATAGGCTTGGTGTACAAGAAACATGAGTATACATACTCTAATAGGGTCCAACCTTGAAGCCTAAGTATCACTAATTCTTCTTTTTTTGCGAAGCTAAGTATCACTAACTCGCCGCAGATATCCACTCTAGGAGCCGCATGTGAATAGTACCAGTGGTCATAGAATAAGTTAACTAAAAGGGTTATGAAAATAAATTACATTAAGCCTAAGAAAATATTTATAAAAGGCCTTAATCACAAAAGGGAAGAGAACCTATGCTGATTGGATATGTTAATACATCACTTCAATACCTTTACACAATATTTTTCATCAGTAAAATGATAAGCGATAACATACCATTCAAAAGCCTCTCTCGAATATCTCTTAAATTCATGGTATGCATGTGGTCATCTTTGTCACCAACATCATGGGGATGCTCTGGATCATCGTCCAAGTCATTCAAACATGTGATATGTTTCTTTACAGTAGCCCAGTCAGCAGGTCCTAGTTCCTCATCTTCCCTAAGCTCACCAAAAGCCTCTAATGCTTTGTTTAGCATTTCATATCTTGTATACTTCAATACGCGAAGCTGCAAAAAAACATATTAGTCTTTATCTGGAGCTTGAAGTGAACATATATTCATAACTGAGCACTAGTTGTGCTTATGGAAGCAATAAATCAGTAACAATCTGGGACAGCTAGAAGTTGGTGAATGAAGAGGCTTCCTTAATGATAGTGACAAAGGAATCCTGAACAAAGCATGCAAAATTATTAATCCACTTTTCACAAATAAGTGTAATATTAGTCTTGTTCAGAGAGGAATTATAGCATCCAAATGGAACCCAATGTTTTGGTGGTCGTTTTCTTCATAGCAACAGATCAGCATGTTATGATATTTCCAGCTAAAGAGGGGAAATCAGTTGCCCTTGATTTTCAGCTACCTTTGTTAATCACTTGGGATTACATTTGGTTTGGGGAACGTTGTCAGAGAGAGGGAGGGAGGGATGTGTATTCCTGTATGTTGCCCCCATCAGGCTATAATTCAATGTAAGTTCTATTCATAACATGGTATCTGAGATGGGTTAGCTTTAGGGTTTTTTTTCAATCTTCCACTGTCGCTCACCTTCGGGGACTGTCTTCAATTCTCGGGTGAGGCCTCATTGTTCTTCGCGTCACTACGTCGTGCCTCATCAGCAGCACTTCTTGGGGGCAGCTAAATCGTATTGCTTCATATGGAGCAGTGAGCCTGTGACGGTCCTTTGGCTGATAGCCGTGCTGCGAGCCTACCATGCTTCTACTGTGGCTATCTTTAGCTCTCTCTTCATAGCCTTTCTTCTGTTGTGTCCATCCAAGTCAAATATCTCATTGTGTTCATCTTTGCCATGCAAGTCCACGTATTTCTTGGTAGTCAGCTGTTTTTTCCTTGTGCTTGCCTTTCGTTTTGGCTAATCTCTTATTGTCTTTATTTTGCGCAATCTCTTCTTTTGTTGTCATCGCCATAACTCTGCTTCTATGCTTTCTTTTGCACTTCTTCACCTAGATTCATTGGTCACTAAGGCTCCATGCTTTGATGAAATTTTTGCAGAGTTGAATGTATTAGTTTTTTGCATTATGTCTAACCTGGAGTTGCAAAAGGGGTGCTCCAAAAGAATGAACTACAGCTCAACCAACTCCATGGAGTTGGGCTGCTCCACAAATTTTGTGGAGTAGGGGTGTTTGGCTGGCCCCACTCAGCTCTAGACTGGAGTTTGGAGTTGGAGCCATGCCAAACAGGCCCTTACTGTCAACTGTTTCAAATGAAACCCTATTGCATATGTCTTCTATTTCAGAGGGGGAGGGGGTGTTAACAGTGTAGAGTCCTTTACATCTCTTTTTCATGTACTCCTATCTATTACCTCATGGAGCTATTATTGAATACAAATTCTATTCATAACAGCAGTACTCCCTCCATTCCACAATATTTGTCAATGGCCTCGGCAGAAAACGTTCCACAATGTTTGTCCATTGAGGATATAAAGGATTAGTTATTGCAATATTTCCACTCACTAACCCCAATAACATGCTCTGGTACAAGAGAAATTATCGTACTATGGCATTTAGTAGGTGCAAGGACGGTCATTTCACATTGTTTTTTTTCTTGAAACTAGTACTTTCTTAATCTGTGCACGTGGTGTCCTATGGAAAAATATTGTAGAAGAGAACTAGGAATATGGGATAATCTATTCTTCTCTTTGTTGCCTCATCGATAGCATCTAGAGTTTAATTGGTCTCTCCACGTTTTCCCCCCTTGGAGGCTTGGATATTCTAGAGTTAAGTCTAGCTTTTGTGAGTCAACTGGTGACCGTTAACCTTGATATATTGAAGGCATTAGGCTAAGTGGCAGCACATAAAACATTGCCTTCACCACTTCACTAATAAAGTAATAATTAGTCGAAGATAGAGGACAGATGGGTACTTCACTAATAAAGTAATAATTAGTCGAAGATAGAGGACAGATGGATATAAATGGAACTCAAAAGATTTCTAAAACAAGCAAAACCTAAATACCAAGCTGGAATTGGTAGATGGCAATTTGTGAAGCTAACCTTTGTGGCTGACAGTTTGTCCATGCCAAGCATACGTAACAAAAATTGTGTGGTTGAACCATTAAAAATCAATGTTAGAAACACGATGCCACCAGTGAAGAACACAAACTGCATAAGATATAACATTAGCAAAGTCCAAAACTAGATATTTGGCACTTTCACACACAAAAAGGGGCATACCATCATTCCAACTTCCGGTTTAATATAAGGTTGAACTGCATCACTGGTACGCTATTAAAAGTATTCCAATAAATGCGTTAGAAAACTCTGTAGTAGACTAATGTACTTGAAAATGAAGCACAAATGAAAGGGTTCATTGGTACACAAATGAAACTAACTTACCTTAACAGATAACGATAGTGACAGAGCAACAGCTCCTCGCAGCCCTGACCAAACAAGAATCATGGCCTCTTTCAAGTCCAACCCATACCCAAAGTGACGCAACAATGGGTACAAAGCACTAACAACTATAAGTCGGGATATTTGCACAAAGACATAGAGCAGAAGAAGGAAGCCCCACGAAGTGCCTACAAGAGCCAAGAGATAAAATGAATGTACACATAATGAGGTTTAATAGAATTAAGCTCATAGTACAGAAAGCTCATATCAGAACTAAGAAATATTATCAAATTGTAACACTTGAATCATATGAAAAACATGATTTTGTAGCAATGGTATCTAACCCAAGATGAAACGTTCAAGTTTTTTTACTAATCAAATGCCAAGTGTTTGAAGGATCGGCTGATTGCAGTTGAATAAGAAGTGCAATCCTATGGCACCAAAATTCAGCAGCAGGGCAGAGGGATCCTATTATCTTTAATAGCACATTAACAGCATGTTATTCATTCCACTATGATGAACATGGAATAACTCACTATCAGAACTAGAAAAGTAAATTTTTCTTTAGTTCACCAAGGTTTTTCCAGAGATTTTGAAGCAACAAAGGTGTCAATGGTTATGGGCAAAGCTGAGATGATGTTAATTAATTCAGGTGGATATCTATATGTTGCATCAAAGCCTGAGCTAAGCACAAATGAGAGCTCATCCTTGTGTATTCATGAAAAACTGAAATAGTTGCGTTGGGTCTTCAATAAATTTTGAACTTTAAATAATCAATTTTGAGCCTCAAAAATAAATCCACCAAACAGCAGAAGACATTTCAGGGGGTACATGATGCATACCATGCGTCTCAAAATGGACATTATTTTGTAGAACACCATCTGCAATAACAACCCCACTGAAGGGGATTCACAAGTAAGAAATTTTACAGATGTGTCGTTATGAAGCATACAATCAAAACACCTAGAAGTTTGGATCAGCTGGACATAAACAGAAAAATCAAATAATATTTTTCCCACATGTACAGAAGAGCTGCCAATACCTCAGTATAAAAATAAGTGTGTTTGCAATGTAAGCAACCATTTCCCTGAATACAAGAAAAACAGCAAGCAAACATGAAACTCAGATCAGATATATATACTAAAATATCATAAAAATAAAGGACTATCTTATAGAATATATACATGATCATGTACATAACTTAAAGAAGTAAAAGAGTCCATTATTTGATGTGTATCAAATAATATCAAGATTAGGCTACCTTAATTCAGTGTCAACTGAGAAGATTGCAAGGTACTAGAAAATAACAATGGCCAAATTATTCATCAACAAAACTAGGGTAGGCATTCAGTGACACTATGAGTGCTGACGGAATAATTCCATGCGAACATTTGATAATAATGCTTGTGTATTTTTATGGTTTTATTAGTTTACTTTTTGTTGGTTACAGGTCCAGATTAAAATTGCTAATAAATAGCAGGGAGGACCCTCGAATTAGTTTCTGAAGTGCAATAAGTATTAAGTAGTTCCAATTCCACTACCATGACTCAACCTTGCTTTGGCACACAGGACCTATGAGATGAACGCTTAAGGAGTAGCAAACATTGACCACCGTCTCCCCTCGAACAACCCCCCCCCCCCCCCCCCCCCTCCGTCACCCCCTCACCCCCAACCCACCCAACAAAAGGAAAAGAAAAAAGCTGGTAACATTAGTCATCCACGCCACTTGCTTCATCTCTGGCACTGGCTTGGCCTGCTCGGGGTAGAAAAGCAGGATTCGAGGAAGAGGGCTGAGAATATGGCTTACTTTTGGTTTTATAGTGATTAGCTAGGTTTCAGAAAAGTTGACATAGCCTTGGCAGCTAATTTTGCAGGTCAAAGCCCCTTGCTCCAATATAGCAAGTGGAGGGAACCAGCTGGGAAAATTAAGATATCTCATGTTATTGTGCATCGTAGGAGTACAGAGACCCAACCCATGTCGCAAGTTCAATGACCACCATGAATATATTTTTTCTTGGACACACAGGAGTACTGTTTCACTGCATTAAGAAGTTTTAAGTGGAGGGCTCCAAAGCATACAATTTATTCAAATGCTGCTAAATGTTCTAGGACATAAATGATGAAGTTCTATGCTAAGGAGATTTAACAAATCATTGTTAAAGTAGGTGCTAAAAAAAGCTGGCACTTGGACGCTGACAATAAAGCTGTGCCTTTACAACAGCACATAGATTTAAATAGTAATCCTGTTGAAGTAATGCTGAAAGAAAGTAAACATGAACAGCATAAAAAACTTATGGAATACACGGAACAGATACACAACTACTAGGTCAAGAATTTGTCAAGAATATTTATGTCCATTGATAATAGAGTGACTTGTTTCTCTAACATACCAGAAATGGTGTAAACTTTGCTGACTTTCGCCCTTAAAAGCAGTTTTTGCAAAAGCTGCATAGAACCTGCCCAAGTGACATGGTTAATACAAGAGTAGTAGTATTAAAAATGCAAAACTATTTGTCAGCACAAATTTACTAACATTCCCAGTGTCATGACAGTCAAAACACCAGAGACCTCCAGTGAATCTTGTGCCTGATATAAATGAACATTAACAACAGCAAAGCCTCTGAGAAAATAGAGGGAAGTAAGGACTCCT
This sequence comes from Setaria italica, assembly GCF_000263155.2. NCBI lineage: Eukaryota > Viridiplantae > Streptophyta > Magnoliopsida > Poales > Poaceae > Setaria > Setaria italica. The sequence goes on along the minus strand of NC_028452.1, from coordinate 50,600,180 downwards.
GAAGTGGCATGGCCTTACAGTGAAGAAAGCTATATAGCTGACAGCAAGAGTAAGCGCAATCTCTATGATTGTATCATTAAAAATAAATCCCAACCACAGTACTGATACGATTCCGAATGCAAGGCCCAGAGCAACACTGGTCAAAGAAGATACTAATTAGAATTATAAGCACATAGACATATAATTCACTTTGAATTTAATAAAGAAATCCCACATACGCTCCAAGTGAAACTTCTGACAGGAACTTTATTATTGCGCCAGCATCAAAGGTTCTTCCAAGCACCATTCGATAGAACAGCTGATAGACAACAATAGCAGTCCTGTAGAATTTGTGGTTATTTAGGATGATTGAAGCTCTTATAGATTTCATAACTGAACTTGAAATTTTAATATTTTGAGGTATCCTTAATATACCACATTACCCCAATATGACTAATACATACAATGAGGAGAATGAATTCCATAGCAACTAGTCAAGGGTGTCCTGTATGCTCAAATAAGGACGGTGCATAGTTAACAAAATCTTGAATTTCGGATTTTAACTTATATAAATAGTGTGACAGTTTCTAATATGACTATTGACTATAAAAGCTTTGGCAGCTTTGGTTTTTAGCACGATTCTGCAAATACTTTCAAATTTAGTTTTAGCATGGATATTTTTTCGACCTAGTAGTGACTAGAACAGGAACTCCAGTTTATAGTGTTCATCTCCATACCCTCTTCCAGAGTCCAATACTACTGATTGCACAATTTTGTTCAAGTAGCTTACCCATCATTCATTAAGGATTCACCCTCAATGATTGTACTGAGCTTTTTACTTGCTCCAAGTTCTTTTAGCAGTGCAACCACAGCAACAGGATCAGTTGCACTAAGCAGTCCACCAAGTAACAATGATATTTTCCAGCTCCAGTTGTAAGGAAAAGTGAGCTGTGGGACACCAGTTAGGAAGCATTGGGATATATTAAATAATGTCTCATCATCTCTCTAAGCACATACCTTTACAGCAGCGCCAAGTAAAAATGTTGATATTAGAACGCCGGGTCCAGCAAGTAACACCATTTGTGCCATACATCTCTGCAAAATAAGCATTGTAGTCTACACTCAACAAACATATGTGGACTACTAAAGAAAATCACAGCAGAAGAGATCCATAGCCAGCATTATTATTTATTAGAAGCGGTGATAACAGAGGACCAAATATGATGCATCAGCTGCAGGTTGAGTATACAGCACTACACAAGATACAGGAGGTATCCCAACAGATTGAGAACCCCACACAACAGAATTTATAAGACTAATTAGTGGCTTTTTCATAGCAATCTGCTTTTCCAGGGAGTTATGAACCGTAATTCCAAACTAGAATGGCTTTCCATGGTGCATGGATAAACAGAGAGTGTGTACCTTTATTTGGTGTATTTCCATGGAGAAGGAGCTTTCAAAGAGGAGTGCAGGTAGAAAAACAGCCAGCAGAAGGTCAGGGTTTATGTTGGCCCCTGCAATTTAATAATTTTATTGGAAGGATAACTCTAATAATTAAGTAAGAGAAGGAAAAGCAGGTAGATCACCTTACCTCGCCTAGATGTGGAATGAATTGAAGTATTTATTAGGATGAATTAGGAACTTACAGATACGAATTCCAGCTCCAAGTTTGCCTAGACCATGGTGTGTTCCGTACTCTGGAAGGCGAGGAAAGTAAAAGGAGAGAATTGTTCATGGTGATCAGAGTGTATTTACTATTTACTATCACTGTAGCAGATGAGTGACTGAATTGCAGGTACGGGAAGAGAAGGGCGGGGGGGAATGGAATCGCATCTCTTACCGAGGGAGCCGAGCGCGACGCCGAGGACGAGAAGGGCGACGGTGTAGGGGACGCGGGTGCCGCGGAGGAGGTGGCGGGAGGCGATGCCCAGCACGAGCGACACCCCGACGAAGAGCACGGCGTCGTCGGGCTCAGGCTCACCCATCCCTTCCCTTGGATGGATGGGAGGAGGAGGAGGAAGAGCAACGCCTGGGCTTTGCTTGGCTTGGCTGAAAGACTGAGAAGCAGAAACCTCGCCAGGAGAGGAGGAGGAGAAGCCTCTTCCTCTTGTAGTCTGTTATAAGTTAGCGCTAAGATGTCGTCGTATTCAATTGCGTGAGCTCAGGCACCACCTCCTGATGAGTTCGCTTTTTTTTCTCTCTTTTTTGTTAATTGCTAATGAACATGCTAATGAGATGAGATGAGCATGCTAATTGCTAATGAACATGTGAGTTATGAGCTTGATGTCTCCGTTGGAGAGAAAAGGCATGTGGTTGGATGTGATGTGATTAATTTGACCCCGGCACAGCTGACCTTAACAACCAGCTCCAGCAGGCGATAATGTTTAATATCGCTACCACGTCCATCCTTGGCAGCATCCTCGCTGCTAAAGTATTATTAACAAGTAACCTTTTTAACCTCCAAATTACACAGTATATTCTCATGTAGTACATTGTCGTTAGTAATGAATATAGAGTCTCATTTCATTATTAAAAAACCCGTGATTTTCTCGTCATTTGAGAACCAGGAGACAGGTCTGATGGGAGGCGGGCGAAGAGGGTCCCGTGCGCCGACGCTCCAAGGGCCTGTTTGCTTAACTGCCTGGACCAGGCAGCAAGATGCAGGCAGCAAGCAAACAGGAGGGAGGGGCATCCAACCGCAGGCCGTCGATGGGTTAACTGCCTGGACCAGGAAGCAGCAAGATGCAGGCAACAAGCAAAGCCCCAAGTGCCAATAGGCAGGACCACAAGAGGCCGGAGGCGACAGTTCCAGGCCCGCAAGAAAGCCGCCAAAGGCCGTGGGCATTGCTCATGCCTTAATACTGGACGCATGTCCCTCACTTGGTTCTTCTGGTGCTAACAACTAGTGTTAACTGAGCATTGTGAAGAAATGGTAAATAAGAACGCAATGTTAAACTACATTGTAATTTGTATGTTTATTTTAATTTTTGTTTAGAGTGGCTTGTGGTGGGCTTGCTGTTAGAATTAGCTTTAGTTTCAAAACTGACCTAAACGCATCAGATAAGCATTATATGCAGACACCGAGGCCCACGATTCGGGCCTGTAGCTAGGCCCATGATGATGATGACCAAGATGACCAAGAAAAAGCAAGCGGACGGACGGACGGAACACGTAGCCCAGACAAGGCCACAACCACTAGTTTTCTTTCTGGTGGGTGCTGCGTGCTGGAGCAGAGTCCCCTCTCCTCCACTCACTCTCTCTCTCTCTCTCTCTCCATCGCCGGATTCAGAATTTCAGATGATGGCCATGGCCGGCCGGCTCCAGGTGCTCTCCAGCCCCACCGCCGCGCCAGTCGCTGCTTCTTCTCCTTGCCATCATCATCGTCGCCTGGCTTGGAGCCGGCGTCCAGATCCAACAAGATCATCATCAATAGTAGCAGCCAGCAGCAGTAGCTCCTCGTCGTCGTCGACCATCAGCAAGGGCAATAAGGTGGTGACGCTCGAGCTGACGTATCTGGAGATCAACAGCTGGGTGTGGGAGGTGCAGCAGCAGGGCCAGGGCCAGAGTTCTCCGATGCGCATCCTGGTGGACCCCCTGGTCGTCGGCAACCTCGACTTCGGCGCGCCATGGCTGTTCGACGGCGCGAAGAAGAACCCCAAGGTGAAGGCCCTGGGCGTGGACGACCTCCTGGCGCTGGAGCCGGGGCTGCTGCTCATCACGCAGAGCCTGGACGACCACTGCCACGTCCGCACGCTGACGCAGCTGTCCGCCCGGGCGCCGGAGCTGCCGGTGGTGACCACCCCCAACGCGCAGCCGGTGCTCGCCTCCCTGCCCACGCCCTTCCGCCGCGTCACCTACCTCGAGCCCGGCCAGTCCACCGCCGTCAACGCCCAGCTCCGGGTGGTGGCCACCGCAGGCCCCGTGCTGGGCCCGCCGTGGCAGCGCCCCGAGAACGGCTACGTCCTCATCGCCGGCGCAGATGACGGTGGCCACGGCCTACTCTACTACGAGCCGCACTGCGTGTACGACGACAGCTCCTTCTTCCTCCCGGACAAGAGGCGGCAGCTGCAGGCGGACGTGGTGATCACGCCGGTGGTGAAGCAGCTGCTTCCGGCCAACTTCACCCTCGTCTCCGGCCAGGAGGACGCCGTCCGCCTGGCCAGCCTGCTGCGAGCCAGGTACGTGGTCCCCATGAGCAACGGCGACGTGGACGCCGGCGGACTCCTGGCCGCCGTCATCTCCAAACAGGGGACGACGCAGTCCTTCGAGGCCAAGCTGTCGGCGGCGCTTCCCGGGCAGGTGCAGGTTCTCCAACCCACGCCCGGCGTGCCGTTGCAACTGGAACTGGACATCATACCGCAAAATCAGTGAGGTTTTAGTACTAGGGACGACACTAGCTGCCTGCTCTGCTATTGTTCTCTCTGTATGGAGTACACATACAACAGCAGCCCTGCCAGTAAATCGTAACTCATGTAACTTTTATTACTCAATTATAATTAACCTCCTGGACATACATACACATATACATACATTCCTTCCATGTACGTAAATAAAGCACAACAAATGATGGAGAGACAAGGCAAAAAATAGCTCAACAGGGCAAACCACCAAAAAGGAAAGGACACCCCCATGAGCGTGCAGTGCAGGACTTGGATGTGTGCCCAACCCGACCAACCGCAAAGAATCGTTGCAAGTTGCTTGCAACACCTCCACAGCATGTATGTAACAATGGTGGCTAGGCAACTTATCGGTGTGTCCCGCCGCCTCTCCTCCTCGACGATGCAATGCGTGCTCGTGGAAGCCCCAGAATAGCCACCAGCCCACCGATGAAAGATGCACCGGCTGCCACCGCAAAAGCAGGCGCATTTCCACCGCCGAACAGTTCATCCCATGGTCCACTACCAAGCGACACAATAATCTGCAGGAGGTGCCAGTGTCAGCAATATCCGCAAAAGCTGCATCACCATGTATCCTGGCTCCAGTCGAGCTTCAACTCTGGGAAATAACATGCCAGTGTCCGTTTTTTTTTGCCATAACCTAGTTTGCCAATTTATGCTCATGCTAAACATCTGTGTAAATGGTTCTGATTTCTCTTACGCACACGAGTTTTACAAGGCTTGATTTGTACCAATGCGGACCACAGTTTTTTTTAACATACACACTACAAATAAGATGGTTGATCCTAATTGTGAATTTAGCTTATTTTTAGCTAACATGGTCATTGGTCGCAATCCAGCGTTCGATTTCTTGATGGAAATCGTGGTGCAAGACAGGGAATGAAAACCTGATCACTTTTATATAAACCTAAAGATTGGATTTCAACATTCGCTGATTAGAATTTAGAACTTCTTCAGTTTCATGAATAGGCCAAGTAAATCACCTGCAGTTGTAGTATGGGTGTTCACAACTGACTCAGGTGTATCGTCATTTATCAAGCATTTGCTTTCACTTCAAATTAGAGGTCAGTTGCACATATTGAGGCTTTGCTGGCACTGTGGATTATTCAAAGAATTTGGTGTGTCCGTCTGGTTTGTGTTGCCAGGTTTCAGACTTGCCAATTGTCTCCTCAGTGTGGCTTCACGTGAAGCTTTTGAAAAAACAAAGATGATCTCACACGTTGATTATTCCTTACTTCAGCCGCACATGGTTGGTCAATGACGACTCATGATTTCTACTATCGAAAGGAATTTCGCTCTACGTGGAGACTGTTGTATTATGATCCAAATCCTAGACTATTTGTGAAAGTTTCTCCTATAGGGAATTCACTTCTGTTGAGATAGAGCCAATGCAACACCACTGCTTCTACATTATTCAACGATACAGTGATTTCATTTTTTTTCTCGAACACGCAGGAGAGCTGCGTATCAATATATTAAGAACAAAGGGTTTTTAGGAAAAACCCAGGATACAGCAAGGTTTTTTATGGATACAGTGATTTCATCATCGTGGGTTTCTTGTTTGTCTTGTGTTCTTCTATGTTGCCATGTGTTACAATTAACTGAAGACCAAATCTGTTCTATCTGTAATCTGACACTACTATAAATAAAGATATAGACAACCAACATCATTTCAACCTGCAACTCAAACCGTCTCTTATTGCCTTTAAGATGCTAAGAATATAAACCATTTTTAAAATTGGGTTCTGGAACCAATTATCACTTAGAGCAAATGTTATTGGGTAAGATTACTTGGATCCATTATCTACTGATCAGTTTAGGCCAATTACCCTATGACTGCTCACAGTTGCACTGGACTCCATATACACATAGTACTGAACCAAAGCCGACAAAAAACATTAATAAAGGTAATTACCTGTGGTATGACAATAGCTAAATTTAGGATACCCATTGCCAGACCTGCAGGGGAGAAATAGAAAAAAGTTAAGAAATGCAATCATGATGATAGTACGTACTCAAAATGGAAATACCTTGGCCAAGACCCAGATTTTCAACACGACTAGCAGCCATTGCATATGGTATACTGTATGTGATCTGCAAACAAGGAAATAAATTGAATATACCACATGGACAACATACAAGTGAGCTGGAAGTAGACAAAAAAATATCATTCTGTCGAAAAAGACAATCTTGTTACTCACCGCCAGGGGTGCCCCTAAAATTGTAAAAACCACCAGGGAAGCAATGACAATGCCAGTTGGAGGTACTCCACTGGGAGGATAATCCATGTTCTTTGCAACATATGTTATTACGAGCATTGCCACGAAGCATAAAGCCATTATTATATTGGAGACACCCCATACTAGTCCAGCTCCCCACTTCCTACATAGCTTTTCTAGTACAACAGAGGTGAACCCAAGAAGGACAGAGTTCATCATTAGGCCAAAAGAACCCATTCTCACACCATCATGGTAACTTTGGGACTGTTCTGGGTTGTCTGGGCTTCCTCGGTAGATCTCTCGGCCCATCCAATCAGTATCAAAGAGGATAAAAGGAAACCATCCAATCCATGTAAGGGCAGTGACAATTAAGACCATCCAAACTGGTAGTGTGAAGTATCTGAATGACCCAAAAAGCTCCCAGAGGAAAGCTTCCTGTTCGGTACCTGGATGTTCTGCTTCATCACCTCCAAAAGTTTGAGGCTCTTGCGCTGATGATACAGTGATGTAGGTTGTGATCACCAGAATAATAATGTCAAGAAGAAAGGCAGACTTGAGGTTGGCACAACTGATGCTGCAGGATGGTGTAACAGTGAAAGGAAATATCCTATACCAGCCACTGTATGCTCCGGTGGCATATCCAAGTATGTTTCCCAGGGCCATGAAGAGTGAAAAGTATGCATTAGCAATCCGAGTCCTCCTTGGGTCATTCTCTGCAATATAAAGGGTTGGAAGGGAGTCATTTCTGAGTTTTGACAAGAGAAGTAACGTGTATGTATTATAAACCATTAGCAGAAAAACACAATTTAATGTGCGCACAAGCCTGGATCAGAATCACGGAAACTGAAAAGCTCCCTCAGATTGGCCATGGGCTAGCTGAGCTACTAAGTTGCGTCAACAGAAAATACTTAGATGATCGTCTATTTGTTTTACCAAAAAAAAAAAATCTGAAAACTATGCTGTCACCACGAGCACAGATCATACCATCACAGAGTAGCGTCGCATCAGATGTTGCCTCTTAGCATACAAGCCGATAGCAGCCCGCAGCCACAACCATTCTCAGCCTTGCAATTATTAATGAGGGCCCTTTAATACCTGGCTGCAGGCAAAAGATGCGGACTGTCCTATGATTCCAAACTTGCAGCAATAATGGTGTAACACTTGAATATCTCTCCCTGTGCAGGCCTACCGCGACAATTCGAAAGCGATCCCTTGACCTCCCCCCACACTCATCCTGAGTCCCACATACAGAGAAGAGTAGCATACATATCCTTATAGAGAGGTTTGGGGAAAAACAACAACAACAATTGGTGGTGACATATGTATACATACTAACCCCTAATTATTCATTACTTGTTTGTTGTCCGGGCCTGCTAAACTTGATGCTAATGATGGGCCAGCTGGCATGGCAAAAAGACAATCAGGGCCATACATAATCCGGAGCTTGGCGAGGCAAGTAAGGTAGCCGTCGTGTAAAATGGGGATTGAGGTAGGCGAGCAACGTCGCATCGGAGCAAAGAATCTGGGCTAAAGCGGAAAGCGACGCCTGTTTTTCTTTCTTTCATTCATCAGTTATAGTACTACTACATATGGGAAGGCATATACTCCGTAGGCAGCACAGAGAGAGAGGAGAGAAATATCGGAGGCCGTTTTTGGCCTGGCCCCTCGCGATGTGGTAAATTGCTTGTTGGTTACGCCACGAATCGCGTGCGACGGAAGCGAAATCGAACTGCCCAGGCAGCAGTTCCTGCTTGATTGTTCTTCTCCTCCTAATAAAAATCGAGAATATAATCGACGGAACAAATAAATAAGGAAGAGTTTACCGACCGGTGAGGTCCGCGAGGAATGCCCTGCAGGGCCCCTGCGTTGCGTTGTTGCCGACATCGAGCAGCCAGAATCCGAGGAGGTAGACGCAGATGGCGCCGAGGCGTGTGGTGCCCGGGGTGATGTCGTCGCCGAAGAGGCGTCCGAGGTCGGCGGAGAACCCGACGGTGAGGACGGCGGCGGCGATGGAGGCGGCCCCCGCGGCGATGAAGGGCCTTCGGCGCCCCAGCGGGGAGGCCGCGGGTGCGATGCGGTCGGAGAGGTGGCCGACGAGGGGCTGGACGAGGAGGCCGGAGAGCGGGCCGCAGAGCCAGACGAGGCTGGCGAAGGCGTGCGGGATGCCGAGCTCCTGCACGTAGGGGGTGAGCAGCGACAGCTGCAGCGCCCACCCGAACTGCACCCCGCACGCCACGGACGCCGCGCGCAGCAGCTTCCGGAGGGGCACCTTGCGCGCCGGGGGCGCCGCCGCCGCCGTGCGCGGCATGCCGCCGCCTCCTGCTCCGACGCGCGAATCGGATTTGGTGGTCTGGGTGGGGGCTCGCTCCTGGATGGAAGAGGAACGGAAGAGGAGCAGAGGCAGAGCGGAGCTGTGTGTGTGTGTGTGTGCGCGTGGCCTGCTATTGATAATCAATCAATCGAATTGAATTCTCCAGAGAAAGAGAAGGGGAGAGAGAGAGAGAGAAACAACAATACAAAAGAGAAGATGGGCCCCCGCTACTTGCCACGGCAACCGCTGTCACGCTGGCCCACCGCGCCCCGCCTGCGTGTATTTTTCCCCCACTTTTCAAATCCCGCCCCGTGCTGCCGTGCCCCAAGGAGGAGCAGTTGCTCCCTCCCCCTCCAGAGCACTAGCTTGTAATCCAGCGTAGGGTAGTCTTGTTTGCTTTGTGAGGCTGAGTGCGTGTCCCTCTATATTTTTTTCTTGCTGCTTGCCACCAGCTTGGTGATGCTTTTGTAACCGTCTTGATACCCCTGCTTCCTCTTACTTAGATGCGGTTAAGCATGATTGTGAAAAATACACTAGCTTGTAATTGTTAAACATATATTAAACAATATGAACAACATCATCGTGAATTCTATAGACAAGATCGATCACACTCCTGTTGCGAGCTCATTGTTGATGGCAGTTAACACGCCAGTTTATGAACCGCAAACGCACGAATCATCGTAGTTTTTTCCTCAGAATATCCCATCCAAGATTTATCAATCCGTGGATCGGCAGCAAACTGGTTAGGGTTTTTCTATCTAGCTAATCAGATCTAATCCTACCATGAAGCACGAATTGCATATAACGGTAAACCTAATCGTGACATAAGTATTGGACAGGATAAACATATCGCATCCATATATATGAGGTAACACAACCAAAGGTAGCATGAGCCTATTATTTTCTTATTGTAGTTTAGCCAAAGTGGTAACCAATCTATGTAGCACCTTGATAAAGAGTCATCTCTAAGAAAGGTGGCTCGCAAACGGCCTACTTTCTTGTGGTCACCACTGCGAGGTATGTGTTAATGTCTCCGGTTTTCCAAAGCTTTACCTCAAATGACTCTCACAATACTCGCCATCGATCCTACTCAACATTACGCAATCGTTCGGTCTTTTCCTCCCACATGTTGTCGCCACACAAGGGTAATCACACCGACTTCCTACGCACTACTAAGATGTATCCGAAAGACATAGACTAATCACCACGATTACATCAATTCCTACTAAGAACATATGCTAGCTAAACATATGAGAATAAGCATGCATCATAGTAGATCAAAATAAGCACAAGATTAGATTGATATCACCATCGTGTATACATAAGCCTTGATGATCACAAGGCTCGGCTCCAAAACTCCACCATGGCTTCACCATGCAGGGATGACCATGGTGGCTAGGGTCTAGCCTAAGCCATCTCCTAAACAACCTCGAAGACTTGCAGTGGCCCTCAGCTCACTCTGGTGTGTGTCCCTCTATTCGTCGACTTCTGGTGGATTGATCTTGTGCGTCGATGAATTTTGGGCATTCTTATAGTTTGGAAGACGAGTGGCTGAAATAAGAAGGTGAGGGGAATAAGGAAAACCCTAGGCCAATCGGTCTGTGGAGGTCCAAGCTGATCGTCATGACCCTTCCTTTTATCCCCTCATGCCCAACTCCGTCGCCAAGTCTCCTCTGATTTTTTGGAAGCTTATTTTTGTATGTATGTGGACCTAGCACGTTGATAGCTTCAAGATGAGATTGATCTTTGATAACTCTTCAAATCTCCACTTGATCTTCTTTGCTTCCTCTTTGATCTGGAAATGAGACTTGCCATGTCTTCACAATCTTAGCCCTTAAGCATGTGTTTGGTTTTGGAACGATATGGGTTGGGTTGGAGCTCACCCCTTTTATGGGTTGGAGTCGACCCATCTCGTGTTTGGATGAGAGGGATAGGTTGGACCTAATTTTTTGTTTGATTGGAGGGATTGAGAAGGTTGGGATGGATGGTATTTTAACACCATTAGCAACGGGTCCCAACTATCAACTGCGGGGCCCACATGTCATCATCACCCACATTATCTTCTTCCTCTGGCCACCCTCCGTCTCCCCCGCGCCGCCGCTCCCCTGCCCCTGCGCTCCCCCCTGCGCCACCGCCCCTCTGCATGCACGACCACCGCTCCTCCCTTTCCCGCACCGCCGCTCCCTCTCCCTGCGCCGCCGCTCCTCCCTCTCCCCTCGCGTCGGCCACCGCTCCCTTCCCCCGCGCCAACCGCCACCCCTCTCCCCACGCCAGCCGCCACCCCTCTCCCCGCGCCGCTCCTCCCTGTGATGCATGCGGAGGGCGACGGGAGGAAGCGGGGTTGGTGGGAAGATGGAGGCGTCGGGCAGGCGGCGGGGGTGGCGAGCGCGCCTGCGCTAGCGAGCGCGAGGACCAAGGGCGGGCGGGCCGGGGAGGTGAGGAGGGAGGCGGCGAGCACGCCGGCGCGCGGGTGATCGAGGGCGAGCGCGGAGACGAAGAAGCGACGGTATCCATCTGGGTCAGGACGGTCCGCCCGTTTTGGAGAAACCATTCCAACCCGCATCTACGTGAAATATTCCCTACTGGAGTCACTCCAACCCACATGTATTTCCAACCAAACAAGGGACCAACTAGGTCAAACCTGTCCCAACCCACTATCCAAACACACAGTAATCTTGGAGGAGTGCTTGCTAAAAAATGAGCATCGGAGGGGACCAGAAGACCCTTGGCCGATCGTCTTGGGCTTCACCAAGCTGATCGCCCTGGGCTCTTTCTGAGCCCGGTGGCCTTCGTATTTGACAAGTTCGTTTCTTGCTCATGGCTTTATCGAAAAATATGATTTTAGGTCCAATTTCCTGTAAAAACAGAATGTCCTCCAAAATACAATGCATATGCGAAAACGAGGTTATTTCAGGTGCCAAGTGGCGGGTTAGTATAAGAATATGTATGAAAACACCACTTAAATGATACTAAAAGTATGTCAATAACGAGCGTCAACACTCATCGCCTCGGCCTACCTCTCATCTGATGGAGCGAACACAACCTGGCACTACTGGAAAACTCAGCATTCGTCCCGAGGCTCAGTACTGGTTGTGTTTTGATCCGGTACTAATGCTCGCCTAACGGCTAGTCCCCGAGGAGCCCCTCGTGACCCACTTTAGTACCGGGTGGAGGCTTTACCTGATAGTAAAGGTCACAAATTAGTATCAATTGAAGCTTCCAACTGGTAATAATGTTCCTGAGGGTCTTTAGTACCCGGTGCAGGCTTCACCCGGTATTAAATCGCAACCTCCCCTCACACGTTGTCAGCACCCCTTCAATCTCTTACTCCACACTCACCCCCCTCCCCACACTTATCCGATCATCCCCTCATTCTCTCACCCATTCCTCTCTCTCTTCTTCTCCCCACTGAATCCCCTCTCTCTCCCTAGCTAAATCCCCTCCCTCTCCCCCACACAGATCCTATCGCCGCCCTCTCCTCCCCCCCCCGCTCGCCCCTCACCTCTTACATGTGGTGAGGAGCGACGGCAGGGCAAGGAGTGGCGGAGGCAAGAAGGGAGGATGCGGTGAGGTGGCGGAGCATTGGCACGGCATGGCGGAGCAAGGAGCGGCGGCGGAGCTCCGGCGGGAGGGCACGGCGGCAGAGCTCCGGCGGGAGGACGCGGCGGCAAAGCATCGGCAGAGTGTGGCGGAGCAAGGAGCGCGTGGATCTTGGAGTAGCCTCCACCTCCTTAAATCTGGCGGGCACAGCAACCGGCAGGCTGAGATGAGGAGCGGCAGTGGTGGCAATCGGCGGCGGTGGCTGAGTAGCGTAAGTACGCCGCCTCCCTCCCTCCCTCCCTCCTGTGCAAGGCTCAAGTGCTATGCGATCGGGGCTCGGGCAGACGGCGGTGGGGTGCCGCCGGAGCTCCGGTCAACGGATTTCTTTTTTATTATTTTTTAGTACCACTTCAGTACAAGTTATTTGACCCGATACTAAAGGTCCCCCTTAATGTCGAAATAGTAATATCGGTTGCACAACCCACTACTAGAAAAATGACCTTTCATCCCTAGCCTTAGTACCGGTTGTTTTTAGACCCGGAACTAATGGTAGCATTAGTACCGGATCCAAATTCGGGGTACGGCGGAGCCCCTCTAGTACCGGTTGGGGCCTCCACCCAGTACTAAAGTACCCTCTAGTACCGGATGGAAACCCCCACCAGTACTAGAGCCTCCCCACTGTCCGCCCGGCCGCAAATTTTTTTATTTCCACGGCCTTATCTCCTCCCAGCGCCTCCTTCCCCCTCACTCTCCTCCCAGTCCTTAGCGCCAGAGCTCCTTCTCCTAACGCCTCCTTCCCCCTCACCTTCCTCCCGGTCCTTAGCGCCTGAGCTCCTTCCCCCAGCGCCTCTCCCTCCCTCTCCCTTCCTCTCTCAGCCCGCCTCCCTATCCCTTCCTCCCTCAGTCCACCTGCCTCCCTCTCCCTCTCCCTCAGGCGGCAGCGGCACAGATAGGCGTACGGCGGCGGCGGCGGGATGGCGGAGGAGGCGGTAGAGGAGGGCGTGGTGGCAGGGCTGGTGGTGGGGGCCGGCGAAGGGGTGGAAGAGGAGGAGGAGCGGCGGCCGGGGGTGGAGGAGGAGGAGGAGGGCGGCGGCCAGAGGCCACCGATGGGGGGTGGGTGGCGGGTGGCGAGGCTGGCAGTGGGGTAGAGGTGATTGCTTAGTACCGGTTGTGGAACCGGTATTAGAGGGGGGTTTTTAACCGGTACAAGAAGTGTAGTGACTGGTACTAACGGGGGGTTTGGACCCGGAACTGAAGGCGCAATTACTATAGTGTGTGCCTCGAGACACGTGAATAGATGCTGCGGGGACAAGGGGGAAGAATACATCCAAGCTGAAAAATGAAACACATAAGCAATACCATGAGAGAAAACGATCGGAACATATCACGATGCTCTACATGTAAATTGCAAATAAGCCCACCTAAGGATGTACATCCTATCTTTGCATTTTTGAAAGAAGAGAGGGAGAAGGGAAGGCCTGAGGTTTTTAACGTGAGAGAGGCGAGAGAAGCGCGGGTGCGTGGAGGGGTGTGTGGCTCGCTAGCAGAAGACGCGTGCTGTGTGTCGACCGCCGGCAGCCTGAGGGCATTTGAGCATGGTCTCTGATTTAAGGCCTCAAGTCCACATACATCTTCAGATGATATTTTTTCCAAATTTCATATTGCAGCACATCAACCAGCTAAAATAAAAGATAGGGTGTTTGACCGAAGAAGGAAAAGATCGAGTGCCCAAAAGATTGGAGCAAAATACAGCTGAAACTGAAGTTTCAAGTTTCAATTTCCTTTGATTTATCAAACTTTGGCCAAATATTTGAATGTCAAAATGAACTTTAATTAATTACCAAACATTGTGTGCATGTCAATTTCAAGTATCTACAAGATTGTGTTTGGTTGGCTGGCAAGTACATAAATAAAAATGAGAGTTATCAAGCCCTAAACCTAAGGTTTCAGCCATTTAATCAATAACTTTGGTCAATTTCAAGGTGTGGGTCAAAACAACAGTTTGACCAAGGTTTGGTTTTTTAATCATTAAACTTTGTTTTCACAGATCCAGAGCACATTTAGGTGAAAGTTTATATATTATACTGAAACTTTCATATTGGAGATATGTTAGGTGTTTACTAAAAATTAATTATAAACATCAGCTATAAATAGTTAAATTGAAGGACGGCATCAACACTTAGGTTCTTCAAACAAAAGTTTAAATGAAGGATTGAATTTGTTTCAACAACTGAAACATGTTCATGATTCAAAAATGGTTCATTTAATATCTTAAACTACATTTGACCAAAATTTTCATATTTATACTTTTTATTATTATTTAATTGCAAAAATAGCATAAACCCTTAATAAAATGCTTATTAAAGATGAACTCATATCGCATGTGACCAACTGCTTGCAGAAATTATTAATTGGATTAAGACTAATAATTACATGTGCAAAACACCAGAGGTGTGACAACTAAATATTTCCACAATCTTTTTGCTATATATACATGGGCCTTCAAGATTTATTTGAAATTTGTTGATTATTGCATGCAGATGTCACCATGAGAAAGTCTTTGTGTTGCGGGAGGGGTTGGCAAGGGGAGGCAATCCGTTAATGGTATAAGGTGAGAATAATATGACATGAAATATACACAAGCACATAAACTAACTTGAATATAGCATATATAATAAGCAAATCTACATGAGTCTTTGCTAAACAATCAGGTAAAACCTAAGGATTGAAAAAAAAGTGTTTTGCAATTTGAGCAAAAAAAGGGAGCAGCCAGTTAGTTGCGATTCACAAACTTGCAGTTGGATAGGAGGCTTTAATTGTATTTGCAGCAGGAGTGCTGCAGCAATGCCAATACAAAATAATTAGGCAAGGCACGCCCCGAACGCTGGTGCGTTTTGTCGAGTAGAGGAAGATGACATAATGCGAATCGACAGGTTGTGTCACGCGCCTTGCCACCTAACGAATCAGTCATGGGCACCAGCTGGATCCGCCCCTGGATGAGAGGGGGGGGGCTCACCATCGCCACCGCATCCACCCGCCGCCGCCGCTCCTCACTGCCACGAGTTAGGGGCGTGCGAAGGGGGGAGGGGAGGGGCAGTGGGAGAGGGAGGTCCGGTAGGGAAGGAGACGCGGGAGGAGAGAGGGAGGTGGAGGGGAGCGGAGGTGGGGAGGAGGTGGAGGGGAGCGGACGGGAAGGGAGCGAGCGGATAAAGCTTGGGGGAGGAGGGACTGAGGAAGGGCTCCTGCACCTTTTCCGCTGATGATTACATGGGATGTAATCTAACAGGTTTATCATAAGGAAAATGAGAACGGACCTTGCTTGGGTTGATATCCCAAAAATATTATTGCCTTTTCAAAGAAAGGATCACATGCATGTGTGGGGCTTCAAAAAGACTAGATCAGGCGGCAGATCGAAACGGGTGACGTGGCTAGGTAGAGGGGGCGCGTTTTTCTCTGGAACTAGCAAGATGCCCGTGCGTTGCTACGGTTGGAATAAGGAGTCTCAATGTGCTAGCGAAAAAGCACTTCAGTTGTTGCATGAACACAGAGAGAGTAGTTAGAAATCTTGTACATACTGAGCTCTAGAATAACAATCCTTTTGCCTCCCACGGATGCACAAGGGAAGAAGAAGGGAGTGTGTGGGAATATAAGGAAACACACGGAGAAGGGAACATACAATACCAATACCACATGCATGTTATTATTACGCATATAAGGAAAGACAATACAAGCGAAACAACAGTAATAAACGGTAGCAATCTGAGTTTGCTAGACCATTTATCGATCACCCCATGCATGATGAAAAGAAAAGAAGGAAAATTTATATGTATATCAATATATGGATTCCTGCCCGATGCATGCATCTTATTATTCATATATAGGATGACTGAGATAGATCAACGGTGGTGTCCCTTGGCCCAGGCTGCGGCGGCCATGAGAGAGTAGGCGAGCTGCCCTGTTTGGCGCTGCACCTCCTCCCTCACCATCTGGCGCACCACCGCCATGAGCTGCGCCTGCGCGTTTCCTTCTTCTTCTGGCATGCGCAGCGGCAGCGGCGATGGCTGCTGGTCTGCAGCTTTCATGCCCGTCGCCGATGCCCCGGCTTCTGGTTCCGGCAGTGGCAGGCCCAGGGTCAGGGACAGAGACGTGGACGGTTCGTGCAGAGCGCCGTCGTCGTCGCGGTGGTTGTTGGGGTTGAGAAGCCCTAGACCAGAAGCAGGTTGTTGATCGGCCACCGGCGGAGCGCTGTCCATGTCCTGCTGCAGAAATAGCTGCTGGGTTCCTCCTGCAGCAGCAGCACGGGAAGAGGTGGATGGTGCTCCTGCCGCCGCCAACGCCGCCGCTCGGCGCCTGCACCTGCGCAGGTTGGAGTTCCAGTGGTTCTTGATGGAGTTGTCGGTGCGTCCGGGGAGGAGACGCGCGATGGTGGCCCACTTGTTGCCGTAGCGAGCGTGGGCGCCGAGGATGATGGCGTCCTCGTGCGCCGTGAAGGCGCGGTGCTGCACCTCGGGGCTGAGCTGGTTGCACCACCGGAGGCGGCACGACTTGCCGGAGCGGCCGGGGATGGCGGCGCTGATGAGGCTCCAGCGGTGGGGGCCGTGCTGTTCCACCAGCCTCGTCAGCTGGGCGTCCTCCTCGGGGCTCCACGACCCCTTCTTCATCACTACTACTGCCGTCGCCGGCGGCGGCGCATCGCTCGCCATCTCCATACCTTACCTTGCTACTGCAGATCTGCACTGCACTGCACTGCACTGGGCACGTTCTTCAGTTCGCCGGCCGGCCGTATATGTAGCGTTACGTGCGCGCGATCGATCGGCCGGCTGTGCATGCCATGTCATGAGTGCGCGCACGGCACCCGGTTTAATTTGTTGCATGCGCTACCTTTTCTGTGGAATATGCTTTGTTTGTTGAAAGGAATGGATCCATCCCCAACGGCTTACCTTGTATGAGTTTGCATTGTGAACTGATACAGGCAGGGACGCGAGGGCGTTTTTGTACGTATAGTACCTGCTACACGTGTGCACGACAGCTGGCCGGGGGTTCGCATACGTGGACGGGTAGCCATGCAAAACATGCATGCTGTGATGTCCAGGCCAGACGGCCACGCCAAGCAGCCTGCTTGTTCCGTAGGGATCGATCGGCCCATCGATCGCAACGAAACAGCTGCTGAGGGATCCGTTTCCTTGTTGGTTGCATGTAAATGCGGCGACAACCAAAACCAAGCGTACCATTGCCCTAACCTTTCTTGTTACATACTCACTTCGTCCCAAATTGTATATCCATTTTAGCATTTCTAAGTTCACAAATTTTACTATATACCTAAATATATATTATGTCTAGATACATAAAAAAAATTATGAATCTAGAAATACCATAACAACCTACAATTTGGGATGGAAAACATACATGATGACGAGACCATGACGAAATCTTCAGAAAAGTCATTGTAACTTGAAATCAAAGTTTAGTTTTGCACTTCATAAACTATAGCCTATCAACTTCTAACACAAATCGAAATGAAAAACCTAAGGGTAGGAAGAAATCAGAATCTACTGCCTTTAACCTAAATCCCCAATTTCTAAAAATCCCTTTTCCTCTGATGAAAGGAGGAAAGTAGCGGCACAAAATAGGGGACAGACCTTACCGTAGCTCCTGCTCCTTCCTTCGCTGCTAGGATGCGCCATTCCCGCCACCCATTGCAGATCTGTGCACCGATGGCTCTAAGCTCAAGTTTTTGCCACAGTCAACAGGAGCGTGCCGGCGAGCCCCTTGCAGTGTACACCATTGCAGATATACCTATTGCTCTGGCGTGCAACTGGGAAGTGGACCACACTTATTAGAATTGTAATATAAATACGCTGCCTTTTTCAAACATAAATTGCATCATGTCTTAGTGGTAGTGCTGACTCGTTAGAATCAAGAGGTCATAGGTTTGACCCCTGCTATGGACACTCTTACCTTTTTATATTTCTTCCTTTTTTTATCTCAGACTGAGTTGTGGGACCTTGCCAGTTTTATGACAATTGAACACCTTATTTCACAACTCATGCTTGCATGGG